>NW_017293891.1:0-553 GCF_001594075.2 Trachymyrmex cornetzi
TATAAGTGTATATTACGTTTTTTAAAATGTGTTAAATATTCTTTTACGCAATTCAATGATAGACAAAATTACAAATTGTGTTGCACCAAAGAAAATTTAAGTTAGTATACAGGTCACAAAGGCAATGAAAACAGCAACACTATCAGTGATAGTCATTACAAACTTTCGTTGCTGAAATGATTTTTTTTGTTAAAAACTTTGCTAAATTAGTTCTAAAATTTTTTGCTACACAAGACGGCATACAACTTTTGATTTATTTCATAGAGTATTTATTTTCCTTTGAAAAATGATTTATTATACAAGCCGAACTACTCAAAGTAAATTTTGTCTAATCATTATACGTTGTTATCGTTATAGAGATTTCATTTTATACAAATGTATGCAAACGCCAAAGATAATTTGAATACTTTTTCTCACAACGTTGTTACACAATATAGTATAGTAGAAACTGCGAGTTTGTTTTTAATTTTATGTAAAACTACTATCGTATATTAGTCTTATAAATTTATGAAGTTCTTTATTTTAATAGTTTCACTTATTTCCGTCGCAAATA
>NW_017293892.1:0-553 GCF_001594075.2 Trachymyrmex cornetzi
GGCCGTTACATTCTATTATTAATTGAGTTTCTCAAATATACGGTCATAAATATATTGTATATATTATTACATTATGACAAATAAGAATTGAATTAAATTAATGCTAATTTTTTTTATCCTGCTTGCATGCACGTACGTATACGCGCGCGGCGCGCGCGCGCGCATACACACGCACACACACACTCTCTCTCTCTTTCTCTCTCTCTCTAATATATATAAATTCTACACATAAGTATAAAAACTTACTTTGCAATTGAGAGAATACAATTTTTTCTGACGACGATCCTTCCTGATTTGGATCCAATGGACCTTTACTTGAGGCAATCGCAGGAAGCCTAACAGAAGCTTTATCGCCAAATAATGAATCCGTTGCCTAATACATGATAATGATAATGCATCAAATATAATATCCATATATATTTGTGTGTGTGTGTGTGCGTGTGTGAGTGTGTGTGCGCGCGCGCGTGCGTGTGTGTGTGTGTGATAAAACGTACAGAAAAAAATGCCCACGATTTTTTATTATTGCCGCTCTTTTTGTTTAGATCTACAATAT
>NW_017293893.1:0-553 GCF_001594075.2 Trachymyrmex cornetzi
CATATTTCAATTTTCTTCAAATTTTATTTATTTACATTTATAATACTTTTTAAAAAGGTGTTGGAGTTGCCTAACATCATTTTCTATGGCATCAACATGCATTTTTTGCACGCAATACAGACCGAGAAACTGTTGGTCGGAAAATCTATCTTTGACGAAAAAGTACTGAAATTAATTATGGAAAAGTTACATGCCGAACTGCAACCAGATCATGTGCTCCCGGTTTACTCCCCAAAATTTCGCAGGACTCTTGCCGAAGCATTACTTTACAAGTTTTTTTTAAGCATCCAACCGGAAATTGCAGCTCCATTTTACCGTAGTGGGGGCACCTTATTAAAACGAGGTCTTTCTTCAGGTACACATAACAAATTTCAGAATATTTTTATAGACATTTCTGTTATATAATAAATATTTATCTAAATCTATGCAGTTCATGTAAATAATGACGTTTTTATAAGATGGTAAGCAATATGGTATATAATTCGCAAATAATTGGAACAATTTTCGAACAAAGTAACTGCAAACGTTCCTATTCGGGATCTGAGACTTCTTC
>NW_017293894.1:0-554 GCF_001594075.2 Trachymyrmex cornetzi
GAAATAAAAGCGACAAATGTAAAAGGCAGCAACCGCGGTGCATCGGGAAGTAGTTCGTATTTGACTAGACAGGATCCTCAACACAACCGGAGGCTAAACCTTAAATAAACAAAAAACAACCAAACTCAAGACTAATAAGAGAGTCAGCGCGAACAGAGGTGCGCAATAAATCTTACATAAGTAATTTTGTTAATCCATCCGATGTGATGACCTCATCTTTATTTAAAATCTTAAAAATTTCTACGTTTCGATTCTCTTTTGAATCTTCATCAGCAAACAATATTAGATTTCGCGAACGTTTAACGTAGTCACTCGCAGGTTGCCAAAAAACTGAAGTGTAATCTGTATATTATGAAATATTCAAAAAACAACCAATAATGTAAACGAGTAACTCACCCATACGATCGCCAAATCTTATCATGAAACCTTGGATAATATCTTTATTTTCACAATTAAACACATTCTGTAATACATTTTATATACTTTGTTTCAGGGATGGGAAGTAACTCGTTATTTGTAACGAAGTTACAGTTAGAGTTACTTTTTTTCAGTAA
>NW_017293895.1:0-554 GCF_001594075.2 Trachymyrmex cornetzi
TTGGCGTGGCATCCACAAATTGTCAGACAGGTGGGAAAAATATATAGCTAGCGATGGGCAATAATTTGAATAAAATATTTTGTCATGCAATAAACGTGTATTTTCTATTAAAAAATTCCAGTTTCATATTTACATACCTGGTAAATAATACACTTATGAAGTTTGAAACTTCTTTATTTAACAAACGCCCTTATATGTTTCGGCTCATTTTTGAGCCTTCTTCAGAGCAAACACTAACTAACATATATAAAGTAAAAGTTATCCTGTCATGGTGAGCTCCCCTACATCGAGGGGATTGTGTGAATTTATTAGGGTGCACAAGGACCCCTTATCTCGTGATAAAAAGTCGAAGGTTGCTTATAAGGTTTCGTGTAAGAGTTGCGATGCGAGTTATGTGGGATAGACGTGTAGACAACTGAAATCAAGAATCACAGAACATAAGAACCACATCCAATGGAACACGTCTGCTCGCAATGTTATAACGAAATATCGGTTGCAAGAGGAACATGATTTTGACTGGGACAACGTTGCAATATTGGACGAGGAACCTCACT
>NW_017293896.1:0-554 GCF_001594075.2 Trachymyrmex cornetzi
AGAAAAACACATCCAGTGGTTGGATAATGCCTGTCGTACCCGCGGGTATAGTTAAAATTTCGCAATGGTTTTGTCTCTCTACAACACCATCGAATGTTGCAGAATTCTGACTACTCCAAGAGTCAAGCAACAGTATCGAATTTCCGGTAGTGTCTGGAAGAAAAACTTCTCGGAACCAGGTTCTCGAAAGCTCTGAGGTCATTTTACCGGAGTTTGATGCCACAACGAGGACGTTTTTGGCTTTAAACATTTTTTGTTTCACTAAAGGCCCAAATTGACCTCCTTTTTCTTGTAACACAATAAGAAGGGGAGACAATAAAACACCATTTGCTGAAATTAAAGGTTGGATGGTGTAGCTGTGAGTCATAGCATGTAAAGATTGTGTCAAAGTTTCAACTTTTTCTTGACCTTTAAATGCCAGTGTACGTCCCGTGTGCATCTCTAAATTAAAGCCAGACTGATCAGAGTTGAAAACACAAGCTTCTCCAACGTTAGTCAAAGCACATTTTATTTTGTTTACAAAGCCATTAGCTCGTAATTGTATTTGGTCTTTT
>NW_017293897.1:0-554 GCF_001594075.2 Trachymyrmex cornetzi
CACAATCGTACAAGCATTCGTAAATATTTCATAGTATAATGCGCACATGGCAAAATACGTATTATATTTCAATGATACAACAACGATTACAATATCGATGGCGAACTATTCAAAATTTGATCTATGCCAATAACACGTGTTTCACTCATTTTCACGTGATAATGAATGTATTAATAGTAGATTATATTTTACGCCAATCTGATGTACCGTTCGATGTGCGGCGAGATAAATAGAGGTAAACGGTTTTGTAATCGTTGCTCCCGCATGAAAATCAATCGGGGAAAATCTCACACGAGTGAATAATGTTCCTATGGAGGTGTGGATTGCAATATCGCGGTGTATGGAAGAACGCCGTGCACACCAAATACGTTAGTTCTTGCGACACTCATGCTGGAAGGCGTGTCGGGAGACTCCAGGGCGCCAGAAGACGCACTGCCATTGTAACCCCCAACTTCTGTGTCACGACGGTGGTCTTCCGTTGCCTTTCCACTATACCTTCGCCTCTCTTTTCCTCTCTCTCTCTCTCTCTCTCTCTCTCTCTCTCTCTCTCTCTC
>NW_017293898.1:0-554 GCF_001594075.2 Trachymyrmex cornetzi
TTAAAAACACAAATTCATTGTTTTAAATATATAAATTCACTGTTTTAAAAACACAAATTCATTACTTTAGCAGAAAATTTATTTTTAATGCAGAATTTGTATTTTTAAAGCAGTGAACCACTGCTATGACAAATTTCCTAACCTGAATAGCCATCGATTTTAATGATTAACATCTTAGTTCATGGTAAAGTGACGCTTTTTTCTTGTCAAATCTTTATTTTTATGCATAGAATGATTTTTTTTTTTTTTGAAAATTTGAAGTGGCCAAGGTTTTCTTAACATTCACCTAAATTATAATAATAAACTAACAATAAGACATTTAAATTTTAGAAATATATTCGGTAATACTCAAGAATTGTGTCCTGCTCGCCGATTTTGATGAAATTAGGTTTATTCAACGCGTTTTTGCATGAAACAAAAGAATTTAGCAAAAAAAGCGTCGCTCTGCCCTGTGAGCCGAGATATTAACCGTTATGCTGATTCTATAATAAGCCTGTTCTTTTTGACTGAACTTTTGCACCAGTTCATCTTTCTTCCTTTTCTCTCCAGGAGAA
>NW_017293899.1:0-554 GCF_001594075.2 Trachymyrmex cornetzi
CTGTAAGTCAAATCATTACTTGTCAAACTGTCCTACTTATTTGTCTCAGTCAATCGATCGTCGTAAGCGTACTATTTTTAAATTAAATTGTGCTTCAATTGTTTGGGGAGGCACTCCATCAATGCTTGCGGCAGTTCTCGTGGTTGTCGGAAATGTCATAAGAGACATCACACCACGCTACACATGGATCGCCAGCCGTCGGTGGGTTCCGAAGCGAAACCGGTTACGGATTCGCGTACTACTGACGATAAGCCTTCTCATTCCGACGCCAAATGACTAGAACCCTTCGCCGATCATGTCATAAGCCACAGGCCGCTCACTATACTTGCCACCTGTCAAGTAAGGATAACGGGTCTTGCCGGGCGTGTGATAAGGGCCCGTGCGCTTTTGGATCCAGGTTCAGAGTTGTCATTCGTTACTGAGGAAGTGTTAAATTTGTTAGAATTGCCTCGTATGCATGCGGAGATTCCGTTAACCGGCATCGGCGAAACACAGTCAGGGCGTACTAGAGGTTCAGCTTATCTCACCCTTCATCCTATCACCGATAATTCGGT
>NW_017293900.1:0-555 GCF_001594075.2 Trachymyrmex cornetzi
TAATTCAAAGTCATCAAGAAAAACTAGTTGATTTTAAAGAAGCATTTGAGTTTCAAAGAAAGAATATTGTTTAATTGTCAGTAATGTATACATTACTAATATTCTTCTTATTCTTGTATGTAAGACTGCGAGTGCAAAAATATTGAAGAATGTTTTAATAGACGTTAATTAAGGTACTCATAAAAGTTTCCTCATTCATGTAGTTAAATCTGTCAAAGAGAAAAATAGAAAAAATAAATTTAATATCGTATAATGTATACTTAATAATATGTTATATTATAGTACACAAGTCGCAAATTGTACATCAGCAAGACAAAGTTTTGGATGCCGAAATGAACAATTGCGAGGACAATGATGCAATCGTGTCTGAAAGTTTGCAGAGTCAGGACGAATTGCTGATAAGCATTATGTTTGGCAAAAGAGCTCTGTGGGACAGTAATATTCCAGCAAAGGAGAGATCTAAGTTAAAGAAAAATGACCAGTGGCAGGAAGTGTACAATTTGATGGGAGGTATGTTAATATGTATATTTTAAATTAAAATACAAAATTACCTGT
>NW_017293902.1:0-555 GCF_001594075.2 Trachymyrmex cornetzi
ACCGAGCAGTTTAGGGAAATAAACTAACGAAATGACACATTTTATTACAGGGTCAGGGCGTGCATCTAGGGACGAGGCGCAAGTGAGTGGGCCTCCCCGTGGTTCCCCGTGGGCACGAGGCGCCTCGAGAACATAGGACTCGAGACGTGTCATGGCAGAACTGCTCATTCCTGCAGAAACGCCATGCAGGCGCTGCTGGGTTTTTCCTTCGCCCTTTCTCGGGGCGGGTTGGCCGGGTGGTAATGTTGGTCTGTGGCATATACCTTTGTGGGTGAGGTGGCAAGTTCGCCCCGTCCTCGGGACGGGGCCGACTAACAACAACTGTCCCTATCTACTGGGAGTGACTATGACTCTCCTCCGTTGCTAGGAGCTGATCGAGGCCAACTGCCTCCGATCGCTCGAGCATGTGAGAGCTAGGAGCAGGCCGAGGCAACAGCCTCCGATCGCTCGAGCGTATAAACAGCTAAATGTCATAGCAGGGATGATGATGCGCAATACACAGCCTCTCATCTCCAAGTCGCACGATTACCTCTAAGAGGTGCTCCCGGAAATGTC
>NW_017293903.1:0-556 GCF_001594075.2 Trachymyrmex cornetzi
AACAACTCGGTCGGTCGGTCGAGGAATAGCGTAGTTGGACCGTAGTGGTAGTCGGAGCGTGAGCAAGACAGACGAATAGGGTGAAATGGAGACAGCGATAGGCACGCCGGCATGGAAAATTGCGCATCGAATCCAAAAGTTTTCGCCGCAGCGTGTTTTTCGTCCTTGTCCAAGGATACGGCTTTTTTGTCCAAGTTCGCGAACGTAGACCGCGCTAATCGCGAATAACACTATCGTGAGATGCGGCGTTCGTTTCGCGTAACGTCTGATTTTTTGTTCTCTTACGATACGAGCTGATCATTTACTCTCACAAGGCTCACTGAAACTACCTCTTTCCCCCTTCAACAAGGCGGTCTCAGTGAATAGTGGTGGTGTACGGGCCGCTTTAATGGCGCACGCGCATCGGTAGAGTCTCATGAACCAATGGTGTCTCGCGCTCGCTTAGTCGCTTTAGCCGGTTCAGTCTTGTCTTCTTGGGCCGTGGCCGTGGGCGTCTTATGGCGAATTCGATTGATGTGCACTCACTCGATGTTGCTCGGTGCCAGTGGCTAGTAAC
>NW_017293904.1:0-556 GCF_001594075.2 Trachymyrmex cornetzi
TCTGTGATCAGTATGTTATTGATTGATAAATTTTTGAACATATGATTGCTATTCTGTATGTATAAAAGTATAAGAATTAGATATCATTGACATTTTGTCAATTATAATAATTTAAGACTAACATATTTAAGATCTGCTCGTAAAACTTCCGAAACGTGGTCAGCTAATTGTTGCAATAATCTGTGAACTGTTAAACCATTTAATATTAATTTTATCCTTTAATTTTTCATGATATTCTAATGCTTTTTCAAGATGTACTTTGACATTGTGAAATGATTCTGCATAATTATTGAGAATTAATACCAAAAGGATACAAATTTAGAAAATACAATAGATCTGAATCTTTTTCACGGTTGTCCAAAGGCAATGCTTGAATTTTTAATATTTGGTATAAAAATAAATAGTATATTGATTATAATAATTTTCTGTGTCTTGTATTTTTTATACGATTTGTTCAATGTTTCTTGTAGAAGAAGTGGTAAATGAAATGTTCTACCTTTTGATGTATCATTTGTCTTTAGGGCAATTTTTTTAAATAACATTTTCCATCTAAACA
>NW_017293905.1:0-556 GCF_001594075.2 Trachymyrmex cornetzi
TTTCCAACGCTCCATGTCTCTTTCTTTTAATTCATGCGGAACCCAGTTACTAGCTTTTTGAACTATTCCTATTGTTTGCAAACGTCTTGCAACAGTTGATCGATCAACATTTAATGTTGCTGCCAATTCTGATTGTGTTTGACAACAATCTTCAGCTAATAATTCTTCCAATTCAGCATCTTCAAACTTTTTGGGTGGTTTTCCATGTTCTATGTCCTGAATGTCAAAATCATCATTTTTGAATCGTCGAAACCATTCTTTGCAAGTTGTATTTGATGGAGCATGCTCACCGTAAACATCCACAAGCAAATGATAAGTTTCCGCTGCACTTTTTTTTGCAATAAAATAGTGCAATAAAACTTCCCGCAAATGACCTTTATTTGGAATAAAATGCGACATATTCAATGAGTTTAAAATACTTGTTGTTTATGCTTCCACCCAGTGATGCACATTTGGCTCCCCGGCAACACGGAAAACCGCCCCACCACAGTGAGACTCGCTGTCTCGCTCGCTCTCGCGCAGCGGCGAAATGGTGGGGCGGTTTTCCGTGTTGCCG
>NW_017293906.1:0-556 GCF_001594075.2 Trachymyrmex cornetzi
TTTATTACTAATTAATAATACTTTGATTAAGGTATTTCCCTTCGAAACAAATCAATTTTGTAGCCGAAGAACGGCAGGAATTAAGTTTAACACCTAATATTTACCAGCTTGCTGAATGTTTATCATCCAATGAAACGACCGATCTCTTAAGAGGAAAAGTTAACTTGATAGAACTAGTATCTGGTGTTGAACGTGTTTTGAGATTTTCATTTAAAGATGATATTTCCCTTAAATTTATTGATATCATCCACATTCTGTAACTCGTTGTATTGTACTTTGCGACAATATTTTTTTGGAAAGTGTATGTCTCGTTCCCAACTTACAACAGGATAATGTTTGTATTGTATCCAAGTTGAGAACTCATTCGATGATGTATTAAATGTCATATCTTCATCTATTTCTTCTTTCATGGACCAGAAAATTATAAGAAATTCTTGAACTGATCATTCGAAATTCAACAAATTACTATTACTACTATAGTGATCGGCATAATGGATAAAATAAAGAATGTGGAGTAATAATTTAACTGGTAGAGAGAGAGAGAGAGAGAGAGAGA
>NW_017293907.1:0-557 GCF_001594075.2 Trachymyrmex cornetzi
TCTCCGTAAACCTTCCGGAGTCTGCTCTCGAGGAGTTGGCGGTTCTCGCATGTCGAGAAACTCCCTGACCTCCTCGTACATCTGTCGTTCGTCCTCCTCGCTGTCGCTGACATCCGTCGACGACACCTCCTCGACACGCTGTTCCATTGCTGCAATCGCGCGTATGTGTCGCCGTCTCTGGACCAACATTTGTTCGACTTCCACGCGACTAAGACTCGAACGACCGGGATCTTCAACAATCGCCCAAGTGTTCACGTTCCTCACATCTTCCAACAGATACAGCGGAACTATCTCCACGTTTTCCGCTACGAAGTCGCGCAAATCCTTTTGAAATTCCTCCATCTCATCCAGCGTAACCGAAATGCTCATTCTAACGACTTTAGCGAAAGTCATCGTGGCCTCGGTCGTCATGGCCCTATTCACATATTCAGACGTTACTCTTTTACTGATCCTGACGCACCCTCTATATCCGTGTCGATCAATTTTGTGATATCGCTCGACAAAGTTCTCAATCGTAAATGCCAATCTATAGTTATCGTATAAGTCCACTATTCGAC
>NW_017293908.1:0-558 GCF_001594075.2 Trachymyrmex cornetzi
AGAAAAACGCGTTTAAGTTTTCATGTGTGATATTTTCATAAAAAAAGCATCTTACCTTTAATCAGCGATGCCAGGTCCATACATGACACCTTCGGCCTGTTCATAAGCCTCGTTTTCCTCGAATCTGGCGTTTCTGAGGGCTGATCGGCTTTCTTTGGAATCTGAAGTGCTGCAAAGATTGGTCTTTTCAATTCGTGCCTCATCACACTTCTCGGCGAACTCCGTTGAGATTTTGCCAATTGTAACGCCCATGGTTTCCATAATTTTTATTAACGGTTTGAATCCATCATTAAATTTACACGCAGCACAATAAGCAGCAATTTCAATTATTTGTTTACCCGAAAATATATGTTTCGGTGCTAAATGCCAAACACATGCGTTGTAGCTTTCATTATTGTTTTGTGTGTTTGCTCCAACGCACCTTTCAAGTAAATCATTTGAAGTTAGGTTCTCATATATTGGCTTTAAAAGAGCTTGAACTGTGTCGTCTAAGGCTGGTGGGTGTTGAAAATCCTTTAAATTGTTATCCGCTTCCGCTTTCCGATATTGGCACCACGA
>NW_017293909.1:0-558 GCF_001594075.2 Trachymyrmex cornetzi
GCTTTTGTGAACAGTATGTTATGATTATTATTTAGAAAATTTTTTGTTGTTGAGTATAATGAAAGTATATTGTTCTCAATATTATTTAATTGTATAGGTGTATTTTTAATATCTTTTAAAATTGGATAAATTTTATTTCTTTTTTCTAATACATTCGGTATTTTGCATTTAATGAAGTTAAATTCTATATGTTTGACAAAGTCAATGGTAGTAGATAGCCTATTATAATTAGGCAAACAAAAATTTTCACCAAGTTGCAGTAAAGCCTGAACTCCATTAGGAATTATTGTATTACTTAGATTCTTAAACCATAGATCATTAGTTTCCATAATATTGTATGTGATACTCTTATAATTATTTGTTACAATGTGTGTCTCAATGACTTCATTTCCCGATATGGGCTTATAAAATGAAAATTCCTTTATTGTTGAAACTGCTGGAATGTCGTTATTGTTCTCTGTATCAAGACAAGTATTCATTCTACAATAGTATCTAACGTCACCAACATCCCTCAAATCACTCTTCATTCTATCATCTATTAAAAATTCAAATTTTTTT
>NW_017293910.1:0-558 GCF_001594075.2 Trachymyrmex cornetzi
ACAAAGTATTGAATTTATCATATTAAGGCTTAATTTATTTCTTGTTTTATTTTTTACTAAGTTAAGTTGGCTAAAGATACGCTCAACTTCTGCATTTGACATTGGAAGTACCAAAAATAATAACGCTATGTCTGCAACGTTTTTAAAAGGATTTTCCCCTATAGCGTCTCGATATTTATAAACTTCTCCTCAAAAATGTACAGTATGGTGTATGTTATTCCATTTAATTAAGTGAATTTTATTATATTCGATTTCTACCTGTGAAATCTGTAAAGGATCGATATTCATTTCAGTTAATAAACAAGTAATTGATGGTTTGTTATGTTTAAGTACATTTTCAACCGAAAATAAATTAATTTTTTCCATAATATCAATGTTATCAGGTAATCTCTGTTTTATTTGTTTATATAAAGACAATAAAAAAGTTTTACATCTAAATCTTATATTTGTTTCTTCTTCAATACTAATTTTCTTTTCTTCTTTGAGACATTTAATTTTATTCTCAAATCCAAAACCCAAATAGGGATTATTATCTAGAAATGGTTCAATATCATTTTT
>NW_017293911.1:0-559 GCF_001594075.2 Trachymyrmex cornetzi
GAATTCAGCCAGGAACACGTCTGTGCAAGGACACGGGGTTGTTCTGAATCACCCTGTATATTCCAAAACAATTAGAAATTTCACGGACATTTATTTTACGATAATAATCTACAGAAGAGGTGTTAATAAGATTCCATTTCAAGAATTACGTATTATTTAAATACATTCATTCCTTTGAGGGCCCTTTGACATTTTTTATTTTTCATTATCAATTTGTGCGTTGTGTTTGAAATATACCAATACTTAAAATTGTAGGAAAGATCACCCATTACGTATTATTAAGAAACCGAAGAAATACATGTATACATCATCATCGGATCAAGAAAATGCAAGCAGGCGTAAAGAGAATCAAAGCGATGATTTTGAAAATGACATTTCCATGATTAGAGAAAACATGAATGCTAATAACGAAACATCGATTAATGATGAAACACAAGTATCCATTGCACGACAGCCATTAGCTCCATTATCATTCACGCCGTCATCGACTGGGTCAACATTTGAACTTTTACCATCGATGACTCCCTCAACATTGGTTTCGCCTACATTAGTGACTACA
>NW_017293912.1:0-559 GCF_001594075.2 Trachymyrmex cornetzi
TTAGCATTTTATAACCATAAACTCCATGAAATTGATGATATGTTTTAAAAACTAAATCATTGTTTTCTTGATTGAATTTATTAAAAATAGGCTTACCATTTTTTAATCATTTGTAATATCCAAATCTTGAGATTTTTAATTGTTTACACATAAAATTTAAAGTATAAAAATTTTTATGTTGATTTATAAATCTAAATTTATCCTTTTTTGTTACTGAGTTTAAATTTTTGAAGTAACAAATTAAATTTAGCAATTTCCTCTAATTCTGAACGATTCATATTTTTAATATCTTCTTCTCTATAGTTTGCTTTAAATGGTGCTGATTTAAAACGTTTTTTAATATCTGATTTAGATTGAGAACCCTTTCCTCATTCTAAAGTATCAGATCCATACTGATAAAATTCTCTTTTTCAACGACTTAAAGTAGAAACATTTATATCGTATTTAAAAGCAATTTCTTTAATATTTACATCTTTTGATTCATTAATAATTTTTAATTTTTCTTCTTTTGTTCATTGTTTTGCCATAATAAAAACCTCTTCAATAAAATTTTCTCACA
>NW_017293913.1:0-559 GCF_001594075.2 Trachymyrmex cornetzi
CAAGATAAAAAATCAACGATAACACACGTGCCTCGAGTACACGTGTGAATTTCAGATCTTATTCAGATCATATCATTACTATTCCTATGTAAGGTATGCGTCAATTTAAGGGGGAGAATTAGGTATTTGAAATATTGTCTTAAACATAATCTGGTTCCACCTCATTTATATGTCACTCTTAAGCAAGATAATATTTCTTTTTATAATAAACGTTATTATAAAAGCCTTGATGTTCTACAGAGGACTCATGTAAAAGCCATTTTGTGGATGGAGATTAATGCTTACGTGCATTTGAATAATATGAGAAATAGAGTTTGTTTGATTGCGAGTGAGATTCCATTCATTGTGCCTGAGCCTATTAGCAGCGGTTTCTTCATTTTTTTGGACAAGATGAATAGCAGTTATTTTTTCCAGCAAATGTACAAGATTAATAAAAAAATTAAATGGCTGCAATTTAAACTAAATCAACATAATAAGTCCGTGATAAAACCGGTATCTTATTCATGTATAGCGCAAGATAACCATTGGTCGAAGTTTGGTTTCAAAAAATTAGATCCTG
>NW_017293914.1:0-559 GCF_001594075.2 Trachymyrmex cornetzi
CGTTACAGTCAGTACTGGGCCGACAGTCGGAAGTTGGCAGCCGACATTGGCCCGATGTTGGCCTAGTTTTAAAACCGTACATGGGTAGCTTTCGCAAATTGACGCAAATGACTCACTGCGACGCCAAACCATTCTGCGCAACAAGGAACCTCCATCGATAACGTGTACACTGTTTTCAAATTTGATATTATCGGCACACGGCGAGAACAATTTTTAAATAACTGATTTATCTGTTTTTCTCATACCATCTTCCGTGAAAAGAGACATAGGGAATGGTGCAAGCTCGTATTGAAGATATTCTCGCAGCTCTTCATCCGATTGTTTCGCTATGCACATTCTTCGAAAGATGTGTAGTGGATTTATTACAGTTACGACGTTGTCGATCCGAAGATTTACATTGACGTCGGCAAGAGAAATCACATTAGTTTTTCGTTTGAATTTAACTGATTGTGAGTGAAAATCAGTACCGTTTATCTTAGACATGTTTGATGTCCCGATTTCTTGTGCCATGTGGCAGTTTATTTTCTCATCTCCAATCACTCCAGTACTTATCGACATC
>NW_017293915.1:0-559 GCF_001594075.2 Trachymyrmex cornetzi
TTTAATATGACTAAGCATATCGAGACGGTATGTGCCAAAGCTAAAGTCACATTCGAGCTCTTAAGGTGCCATTTCATGCAGCGAAGAAAAGCTGGCGTCTTACCCCCACTCTACCATAATGCCAAGCAGCGCTCGACGGCTCGAGAGCTGTCGATTTTACGCTAAAGTTCGGAGTGTCCCATCTTTAACGAAAAATAGTTGTGTTTTAATCGTTTAAATGTAAGGGTGCTTTCCAGCAAGGACAATCAGACAATGAGTTTTGTCGACGAGGTCAGTGCATGTACATATTATTAACATTAATGAATTCATTATTTACTTAATTGTAATTATTTACTTATTTATGTACTTATTTATAGAATAAACGATGGCGTTTTTGTATATAACCTATTGAAAGTAATCTATTGCAATTTATAATTATTAAATCATTCGATGCTTTACAGGAATTAGAAATTAATGCAGTTAACACATGCGGACTATGTGAATCAATTTGCAGAGAAGATGAGATTCCAGTCCACCCGTGCCTTAAATCTTTCCCCGCGTATTACATTGACGAGAATAC
>NW_017293916.1:0-560 GCF_001594075.2 Trachymyrmex cornetzi
AAGCTTTGCAACTGGTGTTAAAATATTACGATAACATTACCGTATACACATATATATACATATAAATGTATATATACATGTAAATATAATTAAAATTCTTTAATATGATTGTTCTTGCCCTTAGTTCCTCACTGAATCTAAATGTATAAACTAATCATATTTAAGAATTTTGCAACACTTGCAAAGCTGCTTTCTCTGCTGAACACAGCCATTGAATTTAATGTCCATTAACGAATAATATAAAACAAAATACAACTTTCTTTAATTCAAAATATCGATATACAACATTGTATCGATCAATATGTAATTTTTCCAACCGTAGGTTTTCTTGAAATATACGTACATACATATTTTCTTGAAATATGCATACATACATAATATATAGATATGTGAGGGTGCATGACTTCGAAAATATCTACGGCAGCAAAAATTACGTATTGATCGATACAGTGTTGTGTATTTGTGTATAGATATTGTGAATTAATCCTCGGACGCGACGAACGTCGGACAGTATCAACTCGCATGCACGGCAGATGCAGGGTTAAATGTGACCAAAGAAT
>NW_017293917.1:0-560 GCF_001594075.2 Trachymyrmex cornetzi
GAGAGTGGAGGCCGACCTGGAGTCGCTCTCGGACCATAGATATATAACTATGGAAGCCGGGACCTCCTTGATTGGGCCAACCACGGGGAGGACGGCACTTAGAGCCTTCCCCCGATGGGTGACTGGGAGAGCCGATCTGGACATGATGGAGGCGGCGGCGGAATTCACGGCGTGGAGTGACACCGGCGGAGACGCCACCTCTATAGCGGAGAGGATGGACCAGGCGTTGCGGGACATATCGGATGCGTCGATGCCACGGAGGGGATCTGCGAAGAAGCCACCAACGTATTGGTGGAACGACGAAATCGCAGATCTACGCCGAAGTTGCAACGCGTGAAGGCGTAGGCTTACACGAGCGCGTGCGAGGAGCCGGACACTTCCCGCAGACATCCAAGTGTACTGGGATGAGTTGCGAGAGGCCAGACGCAGGCTGAGGGGCGCAATTAGCCGATCTAAATCTAGATTATGGGGGGAATTGGTTAATGACCTTGACAGGGACCCATGGGGTATGCCCTATAGACTCGTGCTAAAGAAGCTACATGCGGGTGGCGCATCGGTGG
>NW_017293919.1:0-561 GCF_001594075.2 Trachymyrmex cornetzi
AAACATTAATCATTGGTTAGGTTAAACTCGACAAACAATCATAGAAATATTGTAAAATTGCAAAAATTTTTTGTTCTTCACAATATGAATATTTTGCTGCACCGTGCCAGTCTTACCTTTAAATACTGC
Organism: Trachymyrmex cornetzi; assembly: GCF_001594075.2. NCBI lineage: Eukaryota > Metazoa > Arthropoda > Insecta > Hymenoptera > Formicidae > Trachymyrmex > Trachymyrmex cornetzi. The sequence continues at coordinate 130 of NW_017293919.1, forward strand.
AGATGCACTTGTCTGCTAACGTGCGAATCCACAAAGAGAGGATCGTCTAGCAGGTAAGTATCTTTATAGATCGCTTGCGCTAGGTTGATTTTGACAAGGCTGGCTTTCACTCAAATTTATCTCTTTTTCATTCTCACAGTCGTAATAAAGATACGAAGTCTATGTCCGATTTTATTTGACAGACTCTGATCACTTCGTCGTAACATATGACTTGTTCTCCGGTTGTACAGAGTATTTTGCTTTACTGAAGGTATAAAGGAGATCTATATGTTGGCTGTCATTAATTCAACCATAAAAATTGACGATTTTATTCAACAAGGACAATTCGTAGCCACAGACTACTCTTAGGCCCAGTTCCACAATTCACGATTAACTCTTAACCGAGGTTCAACTTATTCATTGTCTCTTTCCAATTCTTGAATTGGAAAGAGA
>NW_017293920.1:0-561 GCF_001594075.2 Trachymyrmex cornetzi
GCTTTTTGTAATTTTTTGATAACAAAATCCTTTTTTTGTTTGAGAGAAAATAGGCTATTTATTGAATTATTTCTAACTGAGTTGTGAACGGACATCTGTAATTTTTTTATATTAAATTCAACATTTTTTATGAGTTCAAAAAATAATTTGCTATTATAACAAATGGGAAAAGAAAAGTTTCCACCTAATTGCAAATGACACTGAACACACTCCGGAATAGAAACCGATGAAAGGTTGATGAACCATTTACCCCTTAAACATGACAATGAACAACATTTGTTATTTTCAAATTTATTCGAAGCGACAGTAACCTCAACCAAGTATCCCTCCGAAGATGTAATCCTTTTATTGTGAAACAAATGGCCAATGCCACTGTCACTATCATATACTGATGATGGTTTCATCCAGAAGTACTCAATGCTCCTTATCTTTCCCATTCTTTTCTTCTTTTCTTTAAAATTTAACCAAGTATTCTTTTTGTTAAAAAAGATTTGTTATAATAGCAAATTAATTTTTGAACTCATAAAAAATGTTGAATTTAATATAAAAAAATTACAGACG
>NW_017293921.1:0-562 GCF_001594075.2 Trachymyrmex cornetzi
GTCACATTCCCTTTGTCAGCTTTTGAAAACAATATTTCTGGATGTTCCTTAATGAATTTTTTTCCAAAATATGATTGCGAATCTGCCATATCCAAAAGTGAACGGACGTTTAGTTTACAATTAGAGACCTTAATAAAGGATGCGATTGACGATTATTTAATTGTAGAAACTTATGAAGTTCTGCAGTTTGACAATCTAAACTCGGTATCACCTTCACTTGCAATCGAAGAGGAAGATCAGGAGTGTACAGTTAGTATGGAAACAAACTCACATTTTCCAGAAGACATAAATATTGATATGGAGTATAAACAAAGGGCTGTTGATTTCTGGAATTCCAGAAAGAAGAAATTGAAATTTGAATCCGTTAAGAACCGTTTTAGGCGTTTAAAACATGAGCGACAGTTATATCGTTGGCAAGATCAAGTTTTGAGGGATGGAACTCGAATCGAAAAATTAAAAGGTATTTCTGAATACGTGTTGAATCAATTTAAGGAAGCTCCCCAAGTAACACGATCTGTAATATATTTGCTGCAACAGCAAAAATGTGACTGGCACAACGTTC
>NW_017293922.1:0-563 GCF_001594075.2 Trachymyrmex cornetzi
TCTCACTCGCGCTCGCATTCACACTTCCCGACGCTATTGCTATCTCACTTCTACTTCCAATAACGCGATACGTCGCCTCGCGTCTCACTAATGGCGGTTGCACAAGATGGCCGCCTTCATAATGTGGCGTGATGGTGCATCATCCACTTAGCACAAAGGCTTTCGAGTGTAAAAATTCGATTCTTTCGCGTTAATTACGCGTATTGGTCTCACGGGATTAATATTTATTCGTTTTAGAAACGATCGACGGCGACTTACGGCCGTTTTCCGCGTTTTCGCGGTTATCTCGAAATTTTCTGGAATTTCGCATAAATTCGCGCGTTTCGCGCTTCGTGATCACTTATGCGTACGAAACCGACGTGGTGTAACTCGCGACACCTTGTTATATGCGGTTTTACTCGATTACGCAATATTTTTGAGTCGCGGGTTATCTGAACGTCCGTCCCGGACGTCTCCACCACAGAACATATACAGGAGAAGCGCAAGTCCTGTATTAAAAAATGGCAACAAGAAACGATCGCCACGCTCCTAGTGGCCTGGCCGACATACTACCATGGTGGAAG
>NW_017293923.1:0-563 GCF_001594075.2 Trachymyrmex cornetzi
TGAAGGACTGGCACAAGATATTTTAAACAAATTGCAGGCTGATAACTTAGATATCCAGAATTGTAGAGCTCAGTGTTACGATAATGGTGCGAACATGGCGGGGAAATACAAAGGAGTGCAGGCTCGCATTATCGAAGTCAACAAATTAGCTTATTTTATACCATGTTCATCACATTCATTAAATCTAGTTGGAGTTCACGCTGCTAGCGTATCACCAGAAATGATGACATTTTTTGGTATTGTCCAAAGTTTATTTGTCTTTTTCTCATCTTCTCCTGACAGATGGGATATTCTTATGTCACGTGTAACGGTTTCTTTGAAGAAACATTGTGATAGTCGATGGTCATCGAAAAAGCAAGCTATTTCTGCAGTGTACAAAGAGTTGTCAAATATTTTTAAAGCTTTGGAAGACCTTACGCAAATTAGAAAAAATGAGGAAACATACTCAGGAGCAAAAAACTTTTTAAAACAGATAAAAAATTTTCACTTTATCTGCAGTTTGGTAGTGTGGAATAACATCTTGGAGGAAATTGATAATGTAGATGTTCTTCTACAGAAAAAAA
>NW_017293924.1:0-563 GCF_001594075.2 Trachymyrmex cornetzi
TGTGCATCTTCCACAAATTCAACTTCGTAATCATTATCATAATCTGTAGGAAAATTGTTCATACATTTTTCTACTGTTTTAGTGAGCTGACTCGGTTCATTAATAAGAGCCTCACTTTCTGGACATTGAACATTACCTTTATCGCTTGTTTGGATATATCCAGTAGAAAGTATATGTCTAAGAGATAATCGAATCATTCTTGCACTTGGATTACGATTAAATCCTCCGCGTTGTCTAAGATTAGAGAATAAATGCTCCACCGAATCTTGATTACACAAACCAGTTGCAAGTTCGAATCCTTCATATTGACGTGCAAGAGTTTTGTAAGTATTAAGAATAGCTTGTAAAGTTATAACAAAGCCTTTGAAACAAGGAACTTGCGTTATTCTTTCTGCTGATTTTGACCACCTTGTGCACAATTCAATAAAGTCTGTTAATAAAACAATTAAGTCAGAATTTTCAAGAGATAATGGTCGTTTTCCACCAAATGTAACTTTGAGACTGTAACTATTGCAAGCGTCAATAACATTATTCATAAGTTCTGCAAAATTGGCAGTTTTTTC
>NW_017293925.1:0-563 GCF_001594075.2 Trachymyrmex cornetzi
CCGTTGATTCGTTCCTCATCTAACGATCTGCGGGTGCTTGCTTCCGAGTCATTTTCCGGACGTAAAAGATTCTCGACTCTCGCCGCTAAGGAAAAATAACGCTCCTGTACGTTCGCGAATTCCTCGTTATGTCCTTCGTTCGGATCGAGGACTACAAGCTCGTCGTTATTCTCCTCGAACGCATGGTATACGTCGGTTAAACGCTTCATCCGTAAATTTAAATACACTTTATCAAACCTGCCTTTGTCGAGGGTATTATTTAGAGCTGTAATCTGGGACTTCAACGATGTCCGTCTCTGAATTAATATCTTGACTCTGTCCGCCATTATTTGCGGTTTAAATGAGCAAATGACCGAATGACTTACTTTGACCGATAACTCGTTCCTTGCGACGTCTCGACACTCTCGACTGTCCGCCTTCGATTGGTCTGTAGGATGATCGCTTCTGAATACTTCAGTGGATTCTTGTTTAGGTCATAGACCTCACAGGAGGCACCATAATGTTATGTAGATCAGGGAGACAACACTAACATCTCACTGTAGTTTCGTATACTGAATTTATTT
>NW_017293926.1:0-564 GCF_001594075.2 Trachymyrmex cornetzi
GTATGTCTAATGAAATTTTAAAATTGATAAAGGTCGCATTAACGATAAACATTAAGTTATAATAAATATAAAATATAAAGACAGTACATTCTTATTACTTAGCTGATCATATATAGTTAGACAATCATTTCAATTTTTAAAGGTTTTGTATGTATACCATTAGATAATACATTATCAGATAAAAGTTTAAATTTTTAAAGGTTAACATGTTTGAGAATACGCTTTATGCAAATTCACTTTGAACTGGGTCCTTGAATAATATATCAGTTACTTTCCATGGTTGTATATGTTAGATAATCATTTAAATTGCATGGTAACATATATTGTTAGATCGTCATTTCAATTTTTAAAGATTAACATTTTTAAAGACTGCTTACATTTTTGAACATGGCCTGACCTTTTGAAAACATTGTAATGATATTTTTGGGTTATATCACATACTTTTCAGAGTACTGATATACGGGGCAGCTTTCTAGTAATGTAAGTATCGTAAATGTATATACACCCAGGTAAGGTTTGCCGACTCTCACCCGATGTTGAACGTTGGGCCGACGTTGGCGAATT
>NW_017293927.1:0-564 GCF_001594075.2 Trachymyrmex cornetzi
CCTCCTCAAACCGCATATTCATTAACCACACAAGACACAGTTTTCGCGCTAACCAGCGTAGGCAAATATACGACATGCGGATATACACTCATTCGAACTGAGCATCCAAAATTAATCGTTTTTGAAACCTCACCTGGAGTGGAAATATTTAAAAACTCAGGCCGCATATCCAATTTAGACATTTTCACTTACATGAATTCAAAATTTGTCTATGTCGAAAAACATATTCGCACACAGATCAATCAACTATACAGAAATATTTTATTACAACAATGTAATCTCGAAATGAGAATGATGCAGAACGCCTTAGCAATAGCAGCACGTTCTCCCGATATCTTTGCCTATCATTTTATGAGGGGGCCTGGATACATGGCTCTCTTAGCGGGTGAAGTAATCCACATAGTAAAATGCGTTCCGGTCGAAGTTAAGCTAGCTCGAACACAAGAATGTTATGAACAATTGCCGGTATTACGAAATAACCAAACATACTTTTTAACACCACAAACTCACATATTGTTGCGACAAGGAACTCAAATCAACTGCAATTCACTCGCGCCTCCCATG
>NW_017293928.1:0-564 GCF_001594075.2 Trachymyrmex cornetzi
TTGATGGCTTTAACGCAGAACGTTTTGCTGTAATAAGTAAACCTGCAGAAGAAAATGCACGCTCAGACGTAGAACTTGTAATCGGTATGGCATAAATACAGCACATCAATTTATACAAATTTGGCAGATAATTTCATTTTATTCCACTATTGTAGAGGATCTTCTATAGACTCTGATATATGTAAATACTTCTTAATTTCAATAAGAATAGGATCTTCAGAAGAATTAATATTTGTATGTTTTGCAGCTAATTCCAATCGTAATTTTTTACTCCAGAAAATTGACATGATGTATTATTCGAATGAATACCTACTTCTTTATTAAGTACCTATTATAAAAAAGCAGAACTAAACATAAGTATCTAATTATATCATAAAAATAATAATCTTAATAATATTTGGTGATCAATATAAAGCTGCTGCAAATACCAACTGCGTATGAATGTTAATTTAAACTTTACTTAAGTATAGATTTTGAAAATGTAAATATTATTTATAATAACAAAATCACTTTAATCAAACGAATTTTATTAGCAAAAACTTTTTTCAAGTATTCTCTGTTTAA
>NW_017293929.1:0-565 GCF_001594075.2 Trachymyrmex cornetzi
ATATCAGTAACTACTATAAATTTGTAGTTAAATAGCGCCTCAACTGTATATACTATATTATAAAATTCTAATAAGAATACTAAATTAAGTGAAAAGTGAACTAAGAAAATATAGTAACATTATTTAATTATTAAATAAGTATAGTAATATTAATCAATTACAAATAATTAATATTACTATATTTTCTTAGTTCACTTAATTTACTTATTGTTCTTATTAAAACTTTATAATACATAGTTACAAATGTTTGTATGCATTTTTAATTTATTTTTGTCTTCCAAGTTCGAATCCAATGCTGCGCTTTTTACTATAAGCTGACAAGGGAAGATACCCAGATGTCCAATCAGTTTTGAAACAGTTAGAAATTATAGTATTCTACCTCCTGTTAACTAAAATGAATACCATTCGCTCGGAAAATTTAATATTCGTTAGAGGAATGGATTCAAAGTCCGCTATAAGCGACTCCGAAAATGAGTTTAAATGACATTTTTTTCGTAATTTTATTTTCCATTTTAGGTTTCTCTATGTACATGTGAGTAATATATGTAAGTGCAATAGAAAGGAA
>NW_017293930.1:0-566 GCF_001594075.2 Trachymyrmex cornetzi
AACGTTTTGAAACGTTTCAGTAACGTTACAACGTTGCTGCAACGTTACTGAAATGTTTTGGAATATTGCTTGTTTATTGGGAAGGCTTGTTTAATATTTTTTTCTTAATGAAATATATGTACAAGACTGTAAATATAAAATGAAATATATATACAAGACTGTAAATATAAAATTATGTTTACATTACTTGCAAGTCTTTTAATTATGAACAAAAGAAAATGATAAGTTACAATATGTAGACTTAATATAACTACACTATATAACTACATAAACACAACACACTAGTATACATATCTGGAGACACTGGTAGTGTCTCGGCGCTAAGCCAAGCGCAGCGACACTGCCATGCCTATTTAAGAAACGTCGTCGTCGACAGGGCTATGGGGTGGAGGAATTGTCCTTTTGGATTTTTCGGCGCTAGAGACAAGGACCAGGGACGGTTTACGACATCGAGACTAACGCCATCAGGCGGCGGGCTGGCACAATCGATAGCAACACAAGCACGAGCCTGTGTCCGTGTGACTTCGTAGTTAGAAGCGTGCCGACTATATCGTCGACCTATTCGC
>NW_017293931.1:0-567 GCF_001594075.2 Trachymyrmex cornetzi
AAAAGTATAATAAATTATTAAATAATAATTTTTTTAAGTATATTTTCAGAAATTTTAAATATTTTGAAGATGTACCTCGGGAATAAAAAAATATGCAAATGAAAAATTTAGATAATAAAGAAAAAAGTATTTAAAAGATATATATATTGTGTTTGTGCACGTCATGTAATTGATAAGGGCCAATCGGCGCATGACAAGGCCCCATTAATAAAGAGTGGGGAGGGAGGGGGGCGCGCAAACGGCCTGCGTAGATCCGTAGAAAAATCCCGGCCAGCACCCGTACTCGTAGTCGTACTGTGGCTGACTGTGGTAGAGCCAATCAGAGCCAAAAGGCAATTATTAGAAGACGCATGATCCCCGAGAATAATCACCAGCGGACAAAAGACGAAAGGACGAACGGAAGGAATTCACACACGGATACCGGAGGGCTCGAGGTGAAGTATAGTCGGTGAGATAAACATTTGTTAATGTTTTTTCGTATAGTATGCGAAAATAAATGACGTAAACAGGCTTATATCAACATAAAATATGTTTATAATAGTCGGTCTAAAAGACTATAGTGCACAC
>NW_017293932.1:0-567 GCF_001594075.2 Trachymyrmex cornetzi
TAATAATACTTTAATAATACTATAATACTACAATAGTACTAAAATACTATATAATACTATTATAATACTATAATAGTAATTATAATAAATAAATAATTATTATTATATTCGATTTTATATTCGTCAAAATTTTTTTAAAACTTTGATAATGACCCGATAGCGGTTGAAACGTAAGTTGTATTAGTATTGAATATATTGATGTTTCAATTTTTTGTCATAATTAAATATAACTTTTATAATCTATGAAACACGTTTGTTATTTTGGCTCGTAGCCGTTATTGATTAATGTTTTATTAGTTGTCTGAGCCATTCTTTAAATTATTAATTATTATTATATTATTATATTAATAACTAATACCTTAAAATACCATTAATTAGACCTTTATTTAATTAGACCTTTGATCGTTAATTATAGTTTATTTGAACATTGTATTTATAATAATAATTATAAACATTTTTTAACATTAAACATTAATTAATTAATCATAAAATATTAAACTTTATTTTAAACTTTAAATATCAAACATAAAACAAAACATAAAATGAAAACATTAAACATGACAAATT
>NW_017293933.1:0-568 GCF_001594075.2 Trachymyrmex cornetzi
CATGAATATTAACACGAATATTAACACGAATATTAACATGATTATAGCATGAATATCAGCATGATCATAATGTAAATACTAGCACGAATATTAGCACGAACGGTAAAGCGAATATTGACTTGATTATAATTAATTTTGCAACTATTAACGGTAAAACTAGTAATGATGCAGATTTTCTTGATCTGACTATAGCATAAATTATAGAGAAACTATACAAATGATACGCATTAAGCCTTTAATGTGAGCGGCTTTAAGAATCATTCCGATAATAAAAACGAAAGATATCTAAGGTAACGATCAGAAAGTAATAGAGTTAGACTGTTAACGTCGAACATTAGATGACGCAGAATTGAATATAGAATCGCGGAATAACTTGATGAACATTAAGATTAACTTTGTCAATAATTAATGATTTATTAAGCTTAACCGTATGAAGAATTAAAGAATCTTTCCGTGATATTGAATTTAAGCAATTAAATAGTTTAGTACGATTCAATTGGAATAGGTTAATCATTGTAGCACATTGAATCATTGAGAATGTTCCCTATCAGATTATATGGATAAGAGA
>NW_017293935.1:0-568 GCF_001594075.2 Trachymyrmex cornetzi
ATGCCCTTCATATAAATGTACCTCCAAATCATCTAGAATATTTGTACCGCATAATTATCTCATCAATGGATAACTTCTAATTTCGAGATACCATTTTCCCTCTTATATTTGGTGATGCTTATGTCCCTTGTAATTTACGTAGAGTTTATATTTCAACGTGTACCGTCAATTTTTAACGGTACAAGACTAAGAGTGTAGCTGCGAGAACGTACCCGTGCGTGTGTGCGTGAATGTCTAAATGTTATGTTGTGACCGAACTCGAAGCGATTACGCGTCGTTTGGTTCCCATATCATTACTTTATCACGGTCGCCACTCCTTTTTACCTCCAAAGGAGAAGGTTTCACCTACAGACATTCTTGACAACAGGCTTACCCCCTTGCACCACGAGGTAGATTCGCTCCGGCGCTTCCTTATCGTTGAGGGAAAGGTTTCGTTAAATTATAAATTTCTATGTTGCAGGAAATACACAATGATAGTTTATTGAACGCACTTGTTACGTCCGAAGTGTTCGTCGCTTTTGTTGTGATTCGAGACGCTACAGAAGTTTCGTAGGACGCGGGGCGCGGA
>NW_017293936.1:0-568 GCF_001594075.2 Trachymyrmex cornetzi
CGTCGTACAACGCTCTGCAACCAATCAGAAAACAAGATTCCGATGGATTTTGCTTCGTATCATTGGAATCCTGTTTTCTTATTGGTTGCAGAACGTCGTACGACGCAAATCGGATGCAGTGTGAATCCAGTATATGGCCCTGATCGCGTAATCAGATGCGTCGGTAGTCATAAGGAACTCTCGTGTGAAATTTGGATATTGGAGCACGGGTGCGATAATCAATTTATTTTTTAACAATTCAAAAGCATTTTGTTGTTCGACTGTCTATACGAACGGTTCTCTTTTCTGTGTCAGTTAGTTAGAGGTTTGGCGATCTTAGAGAAATTTTCAATAAATTTCCTGTAATATCCTGCTATTCCAATGAATGCTTGTATTTCTTTTATTTTTACTGGAATAGGAAATTCACTTATGGCTTTTAGCTTAGTCGGATCCCGTCATCGGTTATTATATGCCCTAGATAATGACATCTTTTCTGAGAAATTCGTATTTCTCAGGCTGTAATTTTTTAGGTGTTAAACTTAATTCCTATCGTTTTTTCGTCTCGAAAATCGATTTGTTTCGAAGAGAA
>NW_017293937.1:0-569 GCF_001594075.2 Trachymyrmex cornetzi
GAGCTTTGTAGTCTCAAGCGCTGTGAGTGGCTCGAGTCCAATTGAGCCGTGTCCAACTGGGTGCCACCCCTCTTTGTTTACGCTCCAACAGTATTGGCCGAATCCAATATTTTCTTTTTCGAAACGTTTTCTTCTTTTTCCGCAATAATTGTAGCATTATTGCAATCAAATTATAAGCCAAAACAGCTATATATTTCTAATTCACTCAACATCGATTATATATAAAATTGAACTTTCGATATTGTTGTCAAAACACAAAATTGAAAAGTGCAAGCAACGCGAACAAACCTTGTATACGTTTGATATTTGTTTAAAGCGAGAAAGAGACTTCTAGAACAGTCTAGTGACAGTGAGCATAAATGGACACACAACGGATGCGCGAGTGTACACTGATATGGACTTATCGTAGCATTAGGTCTGTCGCGTTGCTTGCACTTTTAGCACTCGACATCTTCGCTTTCTCTCTTTTTAAGGTAAAATTAGAGCACTTGAAACGTAGGTATTCGCATCCACCATTTTTAGGCTAATGCTGGATTCACACTGCATCCGATTTGCGTCGTACGACGCTC
>NW_017293938.1:0-569 GCF_001594075.2 Trachymyrmex cornetzi
TTTCTATTTCGTCGCTACTTGCTACGCTAACCCGTTCTACGTTTTGTTTCACGGTGGGTACTTTGTTTCGCTTCGACTTTGGTTTTATCGCGTCTGTTAGTTGTTTAATTTGGTTCGCAAACTCTCGTAAAGTTTCTATTATATTGTGTTCTCGCGTGCATATTTCGAAATCTAAATCCGCTCTACGCGTGATCATATCTAATCTTTTAGACGCTTCGTTCACGTCTGCATTTATTTCCGCGTCTTGGACTCTAATACGGTCCATTAAAATACTAGGTCTGACGGTACTCGCTCGTCTATCCTCTAAATCATAATTTTTTATAACTTGCGCGATGTCATCATTTTCGGCCTGCTCTTGAGCTTTAGGAAGTGTTTTTTTAATAGCACCGGTGCTTGCACTCGGTTGCACACGCTCCTTTCCACTACGGGTTGTATTTGGCTTACTTGTGTCTGACATATTTATTTCGGATTTATTTACCGGTATTTTCCTAAGTTCTGAAACTTAAAAAAAAATTTGCGCAGAGGTTCGTTTATATTTAACGCCTTTTTGGCTTTAGTTGTGCGTTTCT
>NW_017293939.1:0-570 GCF_001594075.2 Trachymyrmex cornetzi
GAATCATTTTATCCTTGTTGTTTATCAAATATTAAACAAGGACAAACGATGCTTGCGAGCGTTAAGTGGAACGCAGCCATAGCAGTCTCGTACGCTGCCATCTATGCCACGCTCGCGCTCTTATGATTAATGGTTATTCGATAATGGTAATGTAAATTAAAAATTGAATTAAATTTAGTTTGTAAAACATTGAAAATTGAATTAAATTTAAACCAGACTTAATTTAAAAAAACTTAATAATTTATAAATAACACAGTATTATTTTTTCTTGCAAAAATAAAATCGCGATTAGACACAACATTTTGCAATTCTTCCCTATTTTCTCAAACTACTAATTAATCACACACATCTATCAAAACAAATAGTTAATTACTGGCCAATTTAATTTTGCCAATATTATTAAGAATATGTATCCTTATGTTTTTTTTCTCTCATATAATAACCATGTTATTTATAAAATATTTATAAATTATAAAGTTCTACTTATATACTGTACGTTTAGTTTAAGGGTGATGTCCCATGCAGCGGATCGTGCGTAAAGCCGTAATCACACTAGCGATTGGCGATTGT
>NW_017293940.1:0-570 GCF_001594075.2 Trachymyrmex cornetzi
TACATTAAATATATATCCTTAAAACTTACTCAACTTACTATACGTAAAATTATCTTTAAATATCTGTGCTTTAATATTCATTTATCTAAATATTTAGATAATTATGATGCAGCTGAGAAGTTTATGAGTAATTATATTGAACAAGTCACTTCATCAGATAATTCAACAGCAATAATTATTGAGGGAAATAATAATTTAGTTAGTTCTAAATGTGATGAATTACAAAATAGCGACAATTTGATCACTATTACGCCGACTACTAAACGTAAAAAGAAACATAAAGATTCAAAAATGTCACCTAAGAAACGAAGAATTGTGAGAAGTCCGACTCCGATTTCAAATACTGATAATTCAGAAGATACTACAGAAAATGCAGAAGATTGTTCAAGTACTGAAAATTCAAATGAAAATAACAATTTGGAGACTGAAAAGATAAAAAAATATAAGAAAGTATATCTTTATAAAGAAAAAAAGAATGATAAAGATTTTTTGCTGCAACAAACAATTAGAATAGTACACTGCAAAGTCAACCGAAATATACAACAAAAATGCAATCATCATCACAACAAA
>NW_017293941.1:0-570 GCF_001594075.2 Trachymyrmex cornetzi
TATACCGTAAAATAAAGTTTATACATTTTATTGATTAATATGATTAGTTACGGTTACATAAATACATTAAAAATAATGGATTTAGTAACGTTTGTGTCGTAAACAACAGCTGGCGGGACACGCGCGCGTTCCTGTAAATACTGAGCGATCTTATTATATATTTGTTTAAAAAATAACATGCAAAACGAACGTTGTGATGCATTTCAAATTATTATAGAAGGAATACAGGGAAGTCGAATGATTGAATCGTAAAAATACAACAAATAATGTAGCTACTTATAGGACTTCCGTTTCTGGTGTGCTGAGAGAAAATTGAAGAGTGGTGAGTGAGCAAAGCAAAGGGTGTAAAGTGGAAAGAGAGAGAGAGGTGTGAGAGAATGATAGTGAGCGGAGGTGAGAGAGGGAGTGAAGGGAAGGGCGTGAGAATATGGGGGAAATGGTGGAAAAGGGCTGTAGACGGGGAAAGGAGGAGAGAAGTAAAGGGTCCTCTACATACAAGTCGTAGATGGTCGTGGAGTCTTAAGTCGTAGGAAATCAACCAATCACAATCAAATATAAGGAGAATACTCG
>NW_017293942.1:0-570 GCF_001594075.2 Trachymyrmex cornetzi
CACACACACTTCTGACCAAAAAATACTTTTTTACCTTTTCACGAAAGGATATGTAGGTGGACAAAGAATTTTAGAGAAATTTTCTACGACGCATTTGAAAAATAAGCAAAGATAGGGCAAAGATAGTGCAAACATCTTCAATCTGCGTATGTACTTTTTTATAGGTCATTTTGTTTCTTTACATAAAATTGAAAATTTATATTTTTTTCAATACTTTTGTCTTATTTTTAAATGCTGCAGTTTAAAGAAAATAAAATTTAATAAGAATATTTTAAAGTAGGCTTTTTAAATCTATTTTAAAATGCTTCTTCAAAATAATTGGTACGATCATTTTTCGCAAAGATATTGAACTTCTTTTTTGTGCATAATGTTTCAGTGTAAAAACTTTTTTCGATTTTGACGGTCAAAGAAAGTTTTTATAGTTTTGAAAAAATGTATACGAATCACATACATTATAATCAACATTTTTCCCCTTCTGTCTTCTTTCCGTAAGGTTTTTGGTATCGAAGTGAAAAATATTATAAAAAAAGTTCGTTTTTACACAATAAAAGTATGTTTTTAGAAAATGAT
>NW_017293943.1:0-570 GCF_001594075.2 Trachymyrmex cornetzi
AGATGACCCTCCAGACTGATCACCCGAGCCCGTTAAATAGGGCAAGGGGATCGATTCGGGATGGGGCGGAACAGAGCTTTGCATTTTCTTGCAGCTCTTTCTGCCTGGAAGAAGTTGCGATCCGACCTGACTTCCAAGATTTGGAAGCACTCGGATCGTTTTGGAGCTCTCCTTTTGATCCGGAGAGGTCGGCGCATCCGGCCTGTTATCGGCCTGATGCTGCCCCCCGCTAGCCGGGGCGCCAGACGGGGGTCTGGCGGCCCCCCCTTGAGTGGCTCGGGGAGTTAGGCGGCGAGGGGAGGTGGTGTCCCCCTTCGCCGGAACTTTTCTTAAGTTCTGGATAGCGCGTGCGTAACCGCGCGCTTGGCGCTGGGTCGGGCCGGTAGTACTGCAGTCAGCGAAGATCCCGGTCCGACTCACCTCGCGCCACGGTTAGGACACCCGCAGTGGTTTTAGTGGGTAGTACCCGGTCCCGGTTTTACTCGGGGCCGGGTGAGTCCCACATAACCCGGTCTCTTCCCCCGAAGAGCCGGGTATGCGTAAATGCATTTCCACTGCGTAACCAAAAAA
>NW_017293944.1:0-570 GCF_001594075.2 Trachymyrmex cornetzi
TGTTACTATACGTCAAACTGGTATCCTATACATCCTTTTAGTTCTCATGGAGGCATCTGTCCATATTCCTGTGGGTACCTATACTAACCTATTGCATTCCTATTGATGTCCTACGTATACCTATAGGTAACTACACAAGCTCCTACCGAATCTTATAGTATATAATCTATAGGAACCCATGAAAAAACCCATGGAAATTTACAGCAACGTCTTTATACAGGTACCTACTCTATGGAAGAACAAATTCGAGCGCTTCTGTCGGAGAGAACTGTCAATTTAGAGGATTTGATAAATATTTTTCCTCCCATTTTCCTCTAACTCGGTAAATTTGTGTATTTTCATGCGTAGAATATATTCTAAGACAGAAAGTTGCCGTTCGAGTCTTATTTTTATTCTTTTCAATTTCAAAGTTTTTTGATGTCGGTAAATTGAAAAACGATAATTTAACGATAATTTATGACTATGCATAAATGTATGAATTTTTTAATAAATATTGATGCATTTATCATTTAATCAAATAAAATTAAATTTTATACAAATTGGAATTTCTGTATTAAAAATAAAACGTGC
>NW_017293945.1:0-571 GCF_001594075.2 Trachymyrmex cornetzi
AAAAAAAAATAAGGTGTCCAGAGTAAAAGACGATGGATAATAGCCTTAATTTTATAGAGAATAGGCTACTATATGTACATTTAGCATAATACCTCAATGTACATACTTGGATGATAACGTGCTTGCCATCGATGGCTCCAATGCAGTGTGGAAAATTCCATTTTTCAAAATCGTTGGCTATATCTATCCAGTCTTTTTCTTCTATTTGGCCAGATAGAACTGAAGGCTGCAAACTGTCCCAAATTAGTGTACATGTTTCTTGAATGATATTGCTAACTGTTGTAACTCCCACAAGGTACTGATACGACATCGAAATCATGGAATCACCGGATGCTAAGTACCTACAATATTTCAAAAATAATACTTTGATACAAAATACTGATTTGTGTGGTGATAAATGTATGAAAATGTCATTTTAAAAAATCATGGTTTTTACCATATGGTTTTTTTATATTTATTTTTTAATACGAAGCATTACATTCATAACATATATGAATCAATTCAAATGAAACAAACCTCAATGTCAGTGCTAAGCGTTCGGATGGGGAGATGATTTCCCGAATAACATTTT
>NW_017293946.1:0-571 GCF_001594075.2 Trachymyrmex cornetzi
ATTCTCGAGATACTATATTATATGTCGTGATGACTATATCTTTTCTTGCCAATTGTTTAGGAGTGTTCTGTCGATTGCTGCCGTGGTGCACTTCAACAGATAATAAACCAAGTTTGCATCTGTTCTGCACTTCAGTTTTCCATTGTGATAATAAAGATGCAGGACATACTACTAGAGTACCACCTTTATGACCTATCGTAATCATATGTATTTATCTAGATTTAGACCGAAAAATCATTTCGGCGCGCGTTTCTGGGGACTACATACGTAGTATATAAATTTATATAAGCATACAAGCATTAAGATTCAGCTAGATCGTTTAAGACTTTGATTTCTATAGTTTGTGTTATCAAATATACGGTCCTACAAAATATTATATTGTTTATTTACGTCGCCTAAAGAGACGTTGTTCCTTCATATCCCAATTATTGCGAAAAATACTACTAAGGCCTCGGTAGTCTAAAGGCTTAGGATGCTCGCGCGGAATGCAAGAGATCCGAGTTCCGGCCGAGGTAATATTTTTCGCAATAAAAATTAATTATTTACAGATTTTAATATGTCATTCAACATT
>NW_017293947.1:0-571 GCF_001594075.2 Trachymyrmex cornetzi
TTGTATCACAAAATATAATTTGAATCGGACTCTCAAACTTTAAAATAATAAATAACAATAAGATTAAGACTAATGACAGTCAGCGCGGGAGTATGTGCGCGTAAATATTAATTCATATAAAATACTTTAAAATAATAAATAATGTGCAGCTTAATTACGAAATCTTGAACGTTTCCCACTCTTTTTGGAGTTATCCTCATCAAGTTATACATATTCAACAATCAATAATAATAAAGCTGCACATCATTTATTATTTTGAAGTATTTTATATGAATTAATACTTATATACGCACCTATTTTCGCGTTGACTCTCATTAGCCTTAATCTTATTATTATTTATTATTTTATTGTATCGATACGTGTATCGCATTTCTAATCTTATGTAGATACAAAATTGTGGTTATAATTTTATAAAATATAAAAAAAATAATCTTCCCTCTCTCCCTCCCACCTCCCTTCCTCTCTTTCCCCTATATACATACGCGGGAGAATAGGTCTGCGTGCGTGTAGTAATATACAGGGTGTCCGAAAAGTGTGGAAACGGTCGAATATCTCGAGAAATACACATCGG
>NW_017293948.1:0-572 GCF_001594075.2 Trachymyrmex cornetzi
TATGGAGATTGCATGCAATGTTATCTGAAACTGAAAATCAAATGACCTACATTTAGCGCTAAATGCGGGATGTATATACAACTCTTAGATCTATAGATTTTCTTTTAATCTCTTTGCTGTTATTTTTCACAATTTGTTATCGTATTAGAAATACACTATAATATTATACCACCATACCAAGAAATCTGGTAAACAATAAAAAAGTACACAAGATCTATTCTGTTTTTGTTAAAATATATTAACAGATTGAAATTGCATATACGATATAAAAAATTATATTTAATGCAACAGTGATTAGATATGAGATCTGTTTAAAAAAATTTCAAATTTTTGAAATAATGTGATGAATATTTAGCGCGCGATTTGTGCTACTATGTTTTAAAACATAAAAGAAGTGTTGGCAATTAATGCATACGATGAAAAATATTTTGAAAAATTCCTAGATAAGCCAAGAAACCTACTATTTGAAAAGTAAATTCTCTAAACAGATTTCGTATATTAACTCTCGATTACAACAACGGGTATTGAACCAAAAATTTTTATATAGTTGTACAATTTGTACGATTGATACT
>NW_017293949.1:0-572 GCF_001594075.2 Trachymyrmex cornetzi
TCTTCAATTTGAAGCAACTTGCCTTGTCGTGCCCAGTAAGTTTGCAGTAAGCACACACTACGTCTCTTGAAGTGTTGAATGACGATGGTTTCTTCACGTGGTGCTCTTTTGTGCTCCCGACTTCTTTATTCTCACGAGGTTTTTCTTTCCTCGATGGAACAGGTGACGAACGCTTCGGGATTGCACCAGCTGCTTTGATAATGCTGTGCATCCGATCCAAAAATTCATCGATAGTGTCCACATTGATCGAAGCGGCAGTACTCCGAATTGAGAAATTAGTGATGCCACTTACTAAAAACTGAATAACCTCTCGCTGAGGGAGGCGAAGGGGATTTAGTAGTTTCATTTTCTGCAAGACATATTCTTGGAATTCCTCTTTGCCGAGAATCCATTTTTTTGATTCCACTTTCTGCATCGTTTCCTGGTAGGAAATTCTTCTTTTAAAACGCCTAGAGATCGCTCCTTTAAAGATGTCCCAGGATTCGTTGACTACTTCAACTTCTAAATCTAACCATTCACGAGCAGATTTTTGCAATTTCTGCGTAGCAGCCAGCAATTTGACGTTATCACTG
>NW_017293950.1:0-572 GCF_001594075.2 Trachymyrmex cornetzi
AATGTGCTTTTTTCATGCAATTCTTATAAACAAATAAAAATGCATTCCTGATTGAAAAGGATTCGTTTTAACGTTCGCGAATGCATATTTCTGAAAATCTGAATCCATTTCAATCCTTTATCGATTACAAGACTACCAATCCTGAAAGTATGAATCATGCTACGAAGTACGCTACAGATTTTTAGGACAGGATACCCATTATCTAACTTTCTCTCTAGAGCGGGAACGTGAAACCATTTTCCTAGGGTGGAAACTTCAAAAGTGAAAATTTGTACGTATATATGTATATATATACATATGGACACACATACAAAAAATGTTCACTTTTCACGTTTCCGCCCTAAGAATAAGTTATATGATCGATATACTTCTTGATGTATATCGAAACGCTTACTTTCATCATAGAAACTTGGTTTTGGAAACTCGCATTCAAAAATTCATTTCACTCGAATATATTGGGTTAAAAGTTTCATAATTTTGCTTCTTTCCTACTCTATATGGTTTTTATATATAAGAATTGTATTTCGCTACTTAATTCTATTTATCGGCCGTACTGCTTGCGGATAATCGAT
>NW_017293951.1:0-573 GCF_001594075.2 Trachymyrmex cornetzi
TATATAGTGTATATTAGTAATTCAAGATTGAATTATTTAAAGTAATGAAGATCCAGCTTCGACTAGTACATCCTAAATAATTCTTAACTTCTTATAACGTAACTTCTTAAATAATTCTTTTCAACGTAAATACGCAATGATCTTGAGATATGACGTGGCTTGCTAATATTGATTCTACATTGCAATATCGAGCAATATCTCAATATGGGCAAGCAATACCGATCTCTACGATGCGACGTACGCAAATAAGATGATATTCTCAGATAAGATATCCTTCCTTACATTTGTGTCTCATAAGCATCACTTGCACTTGTCTGGCAAGATCTTATCTCGGATTTCTTTATGAATAGACGAAAAAAAGTCGAGAATAATACATTCGGCAACTTCGATACGTAAGGCGCGCGCGCGAGGACGTTGCATTTACAATCCACGTACATGCGTGCATCCACACACGGTTACGAATACACGGGGGCCCGCTTAGATTATATTTACAATTTGCATAGGTGAGAGCATATATTGACGGAGTTGGACGATGTACGCGTGAAGAGGAGCGCGCGCGCGCGCACGCGTACA
>NW_017293952.1:0-573 GCF_001594075.2 Trachymyrmex cornetzi
TCGTGTAAAACAATTATTAAAATAAATATCTTTAATAAGTAAATAGATAAAAAAAATTTTATCATAATATCACTATAAAAAATTTTATATACATATATGCATATATACGCACCGAAATAGACTTCATGCAGTTCGTAAGATATACAATATGAAAATGGTCCTCAGTTTAAAGAAGGTTGTACATTACTGCTATATATAGTATATATATATAATAACATATACAGTTTATAATATGATGCTTTATTATTTTTTACAAGGCGATACTTGAGAAGAAGTTGTTAGAAATATTTCTATAATATTTATCAGCAATGCTTAAATCCATCAAAATTTACTACACATACTTGATAATATTAATAACAGGCTGAGGAAGTAGCTAGAACATCTTGCATGCTCGAGTGGTATCGTCTTCCAAATAAGGATGCGCGTGGGATCGTATTGGTGATAATCATGTCAAATTTTCCCACCAAGATTACTGCTGGAAACATTATGGATCTATCATTAAAAACATATGGCGATGTAAGTATACACGTTTAAAAGCATTCACTCATTTTTACATGAATCAATAAGAATTGT
>NW_017293953.1:0-573 GCF_001594075.2 Trachymyrmex cornetzi
GCAGGGGTTTGTTTACAAATAGTCCCTTTTTGTTTTTAGAAAAACTAAAAGTCAAATTGTTAGTTAAAATTTTAAATTTATTATTATTATGATCACAAATAATTTTTTCAAGTTCTAGAAATTTATTAGCAAATTGCGCACAAGCACTATTAATTGTACTATAATATCATGCAAAGTATGTTTCTCATGCAATGTTAACTGTATCACGGGTCTTTGTTCGATCTGTGTAATTAGTTCAAATAGATCGTCAATAAGATCGAAAATCTCTTGGAAATCGAATATAAGCATTATTTATTTATCAACTGTGTTACGGATTTAATTTAAATGAATGTGGCTGACTCTGTGACTTGCTACTAAGCAAAGTATTTGTTTTTACACTAAACTCGTTTATTTTCCCTAATCTGCGTTACTTCGTTATATTCGCAATTATTTTTGGACTCTATAATTAATCTACTAGAAGTCCTGTCACGGTCGCCATTCGTAAAAGAGATGGCTTAAGAATTTAGTTAAAAAAGGCTAACCCTTTTACTTGTCGGCCCAATTTTGTAGAACCGAACTTGAATTTATATTTTA
>NW_017293954.1:0-573 GCF_001594075.2 Trachymyrmex cornetzi
AGACTGGCCTGAAAATAAAGGCCCTTCACTCTGATAATGGAAAAGAGTTTTGCAACTCCACCATGGAACGGATATTGAGGGAATCTGGTATACAGCGGCGACTGACCATCCCTCACACTCCGGAACAGAACGGAATCGCCGAAAGAAAGAACCGGACCCTGGTCGAAATGGCTCGCTGCCTACTGGCACAATCCGGACTCCCCACTTCCTTTTGGGCCGAAGCCATTAACACGGCAAATCACATACGGAACCGGTGCATCACCAAGTCATTAGACGAACGCACGCCCTACGAACTATGGAACGGAAAGAAACCCGATGTGAATCACCTCAGATCATTCGGATGCAAGGTAATCGTCCTGGATAAGAGGCAGAACAAGGGAAAATTTGAACCCAGAGGCATCGAAGGCATCCTGATAGGTTATGCCGACACCTGCCGTGGTTACCGTATTTGGATTCCCAAGGCTATCGTCGCAAGGGACGTAAAATTCCTGGAAGAATTCGGCCGGAACAACCCTAAGGGGGACTTCGCGGACGAGTCCACAGACGAAGGAGACAAGATCTCCGATAACGCCA
>NW_017293955.1:0-573 GCF_001594075.2 Trachymyrmex cornetzi
GAAACCGAGTTTCCTTGCGCTAATAACCTCCCTCCAATCATTAAACAAAAACAAGAGAAGAAAAATCTCGCAAACTATATACACTTCTCCTCTACGTTGATGTATTCCTCCGTTTGGAGAATTCTTCTTGTCCGTCATCACCAATCAGCCGTCACCGCCCAATATAATGGTCACGGTTGATAAATTAACTTCGCACTCGTCCCCTCCAAGTTATATAAAAATATATGTATAGAAATTCCGACGAGATGCATCACGATGACAGATGTTAAAGCACGTAAACCCCGACTAAAACTGGGAAATAGCGGTCTGCCCCTGAGGCATGATTAGGAGTGGGGAGCCCTAGGAGAGGTAACCGACAAGGAAATTCACCCATAGAAGAGAGAAAAAAAGGCCACGGCTCGTGCCGGACGACATTAACGTGAAAATATTTTTGTATTTTCCTTGTCTATCATGCAGAAGGAAAAGAAAAGCACGGACAAGCTAAAATAAATGCGAATTTAGACCAGTGAAGCACATTTGGCTCCCCGGCAACACGGAATCCAGCCCCACCACTTGTACCCCCACCAAGCAGAC
>NW_017293956.1:0-573 GCF_001594075.2 Trachymyrmex cornetzi
ATTAGTTGGATCACATAATAAAGAATAGCTAGGTTAAGGATCTCATATTTAATTCACTGATGATATAGTGGCATACTTGGCACTGATATCAGAGATTATCCGCTGATTTAGATTTAGAGAGTAAGTTATATTAATGAATTTCATGCAGAGTAGCGTTACTTTTCCCCACTGCCGTAGTAATGTACGATGCAAAAAATGTCTTACGTTACCAGAGTTAATAGCCGACATTTTTCAATGTCGCGCGTTAAGGGACGCCTAAAAGCCGATAATTCTGTCAACGTCAATCAGTCTTTATGTTCTTCAACTTACGGGTCGTGTACACAATCCCTTCGCGCCTAATTAATCACTTCTATGGATCGTAGATTTATTTACGAGTACACTGTATAGAGCGATGCTCGATTCACGTTCTCTCTTTATATCCGTAGATGCACGCGGCACGTATTAGTCGTTGATGTGATTTATCATTGCATGATGAATGTGCAAGGATAACGAGCGAACGAAAAACGATCATCCAAATGAACCGTAGTTATCTAGAAAGATTACCCACTGTGCGAGAATGTTATCTATTTTTTT
>NW_017293957.1:0-573 GCF_001594075.2 Trachymyrmex cornetzi
ACACTCTATATATAATATATATATATGTACACACATATATATATTGTAATAAATATATATTTTGCCGATAAAAAATAAAAAAACCGATGATACTTAAAGACAATTGTTCCAAGCTTGTCTCGGTAAACCACAGACCGTTAAAAACAAGACCACAATTTGTTAAAATAATATTTAAAAATTATTTCGCTATTAGAAAAATCTCATCGAAGAGAGCTGTGCAAAAAAGTGAAAAATGTCAGTCATTTTCATCATATATGAACTCATTGTCGTCGTCATTGATGAGTCGTGCGCGTCACACTCATCACTACACGAATGAAAGGGTTGCGTTCATTGTGTAGGAAGAAACCATGGCACTGTGTAACACTTACTTGCGTGATCATTAAAGAGCGACGCCTGTGCGTAACCATGACACAGAATTTTGACACACATTACACTTTTCGAGACCCAACGAAGAGCCGCCTTCTGGCGACTCCTTCGCCGGTAGCATCGGCGTGAGTCATCGTGTGCATCCGCGTTTAAAATGCTATCAAATTTGTTCGTATACAATTTTATTAATACACATCTTGTGTGTGT
>NW_017293958.1:0-574 GCF_001594075.2 Trachymyrmex cornetzi
AGGGGGGGGGGGGGGGTGAAAGTCGCTTCGCATGGACAGTAAAATATATTTTAAAGCAGAAAATTTTCTATATAGTAAAAAAAACATTATTTTTCAAACTTATCCTCTACATGTTATGGAACTTTAATTTACTATATCTTCTAAATCAATGCTAAACATATGTCAAGATCAAAAGCATCGGAGCTGCTTCCACTATTGTCGATATTTACCATACTAAACACAAACTTCCATAACTTCATTCAAACATTTAAACTTTCTTGTTGGTGAAAATCCAATCAAGGGCATTTATTTGGCGTCATTTAGAGTATTCGTTGTGTGTTCGTGACGCTGGTGTCACCTTGTAAGGAAGGCTCGCTCGCCAAGGCGGTTGTAATAACGACTACTCTCTTTGTTGTAACAAATTAACGTTTATTGTTGAATCGAATTAAATGTTCGAAGCGGGCGATGGACGATACTCGCGAGACAATAATTGAGGCACTCGTTTAGATGCGTGCACCGGTAATTTGCACTCTGCGCGACGTCAAGTAATTTCTCGCAGCTAGCAACGGAATGTATATGGCGAGCAATAACGAGA
>NW_017293959.1:0-574 GCF_001594075.2 Trachymyrmex cornetzi
ATCTTTATAATATTGCTTAAGATTCATATTAGCGTATTGTGTGACATGATAACAAATGATAAATGTTAAAATAAAAGTATCTGTATAAATATCTTTACAACAGCAAAGAAGCTTATCACCTTTTAATATTTCATATGAACGATACTATATATACAAAATAAAAACATTCAAAATTAATATACATATTTTCTTGTAAATATATAGCAAATAACCTCACTTTCATTTTCGAGTAAATCTCTAATAACAATTTTCGTTTTAAAAATAAATTAAATGAACATTATATTGTACATTAATAAATTATAACGTATATTTATACTAAGTTTTTTAATTTTATATTATTATTTACCTTAATTTATGTTCTTTCTTCTTATTCTCTCAAATTACCTGCAAAACCGGTTACCATAATATTATTTCCTTTTAAAGTAATATTCTAATTGGCTTATCGGCTTAAGTTTACGTCTCCGAAACTACAAACGCTTACGATTGGTTGAATTGTTCTATACACTCATCCATTGGCTAATTCTTACGGTACGTCTAATGGTTACTGTTACGGAATTTTGTGTGCGGCAGCCCT
>NW_017293961.1:0-575 GCF_001594075.2 Trachymyrmex cornetzi
CAAAAAATTCCTAAACTCAACAAATTGCCAAAATCGCAAACATTCGTTTCGAAGAGTACCGTAACGATCAAATACTTTACGAAGCATCCCGAGAAGAACTTCGGGGATCTACATTTCGAAAAATTGGAAGGATGTAATTTAACAGGAAAGAAGTATATACAAAATATAAAACTATCTGCAGTCGACTTTTTGTGGCTTTACAGCAAATTTGCAAATATTGAAAAAAGCACAGGTTGGAATCATTTTATGGAAGAAATAACGAAGGCAGAACCGTTCGAAAAAAACAAAGTCATATGCTTGCCGTTCATCTGCGCGCCTCCTTCTAACGTAGATACTGTTTATACGTCCTTGTTGTTAGCCTACTCCAAAGCAAAGGCTTCAAATTTTAAGAACGTTTATGTTACATTTGATTTACCTTTGTATATAAAAGCTTTGGAAGTGACAATGACTGCAAATGATGATCGCTTGAAAAATGTGAAACCTATTTTAGGAGGATTCCATTTATTAATGTCCTACATGGGGGCAATAGGTCATATAATGGATGGCAGTGGGATCAAAGAAATTGTAACGCTCAT
>NW_017293962.1:0-575 GCF_001594075.2 Trachymyrmex cornetzi
AAAATGCATCATGTAATCCTTTTTCAAATGTAGATATTACAAAGAATAATACTGATTTTAAATGAAAAACGCTCGGATTTTTTATTTTTTTCATTGAGGTATAATAATCAAAACGTAGACAAGTTATAAAGATGTAAAGAGCAATAAACGATGATTAAATATTTATATGTATGGAAAAATGTACTTCGCTCGTTAAAAGATGAGAATATAATTAGAGAAGTATGTGATGTTCTTCACACACTCCGTATATTCAATTCTCCATCTGCAAGCACCAAGCAACCGTACATTAGAGTCGTGCGTAATTAAGTTTTCCCTTAGGTTAATTAGGGTGTCGTTTGTGTACGAGAATATCTTAACTGCTCGTGATTTAGAAATCACTTCGCAGATGATTTACGGAATTTTCCACGTGAATGATGGTTAAATATTGTGCGATTCAAAAAATTGTTTTCTATTTTTTTTTACTATTACGCAACATCGAGCGAGACAAAGCGAGAACAAAACATTTCTGGTCTCGGTATTGTTATCGCAAAACGCTACAAACCGAACGACCGCGCGTACGCAGGGTAGCGTACAAG
>NW_017293963.1:0-575 GCF_001594075.2 Trachymyrmex cornetzi
TTTTTTTGTTTTGTTTAGAGGCGCGTAGCCTCAATAGTTTCGGAAAAGCCGAAACATCTAAAATAAACGCGGTAGAAGCACGCGGAACAGCAAAGCGCAATTAGGACCGGGGAAAATTGGCGGTCCCGAAAATTGCCGATTAACATAGAAATAATGGCGGGATCGGAAAACGCGACCGTTACGTACAAGTATGACAGGAAACCAATACGGGAGCAAATTCTGGGCCAATAAGATATACCGGGCGTACACGAAATCCTGTTTTTGCACAACAAATTTTGACATATCGAAAAACGCCACCGTTATTACCGACTAGGACGCATTAGGAGCGGAATACTCGGAGGCGAGCGTATAAGATATACCGGGTGTACATGAAATTCTGTTTTCACATAACGAATTTTGAGATATCAAAAATCGCAATCGTTATAGACGCGTAGTGCATAAGAGGAGCGGGACTACCGAATATCAGCGTGCGCAACATACCGGGTGTACCATAAATCCTGTTATGGCGTAGTAAATTTGAAGATATCGGAGAACGCGTCCGTTACGACCAATAGGGTCAAAGAAACAACATGTCC
>NW_017293964.1:0-575 GCF_001594075.2 Trachymyrmex cornetzi
TTTAGTAAGTATTTACAATTTTTATCTTATTAAGAAAATTAATTAATTTGATCAATCATTTACATAATTTTATATAGATGAATACGCAAGAAACGACGGCGATTAGTCTTTTAATGGAGAATGTAATAAATACCAGTACAAGTACAGAACAAGAAAATTTAAGTACTAGTGAAACAGATTGGAATAATAGTAGTCATTCAACCAGTAATACATCTTCAAGCAGCGAAGAAAATGATGATATCTTCTTTCCTCTAATGAAATATTTAATCAGTGGACGTAAAAGACATCGGGTTGAACATTACCTTCACGTTGTGGATAATTGGACAGATTTAGAATTTAAGGAGCACTTGCGAATCAATCGCATTATAGCAATTCGATTAATAGGTAATATTTATTTATAAAATAAAATTTTTGTTTTTAAACATTAATTCACAATATTGGAAACCTATAATTCTTTATATATTCTAGATGAATTGCATGATAGTGGATATATTCCTTCACATTCATTTGGAGTTAAACCGATTGAAGCAAAACTCTGTTTTCTTGTATTTTTGTGGCATTTAGCGAACACAGAA
>NW_017293965.1:0-575 GCF_001594075.2 Trachymyrmex cornetzi
TCTGAGCTAGCTGTATTAGCATGTTAAAATATTTCTTAAGAAAATCACGAATTGAGAACTGACTGTGAATACCAGTCTGTGTAACATCCCATCTCTCTAAAATATATAACTATGAATCTTTCTTTTCTAGGCTGGTATTCTTAGTTTATTTTTATTTTAAGGTTGTTTTAAGTATGCCTCAAGATGTTAATGCTTGATTGATTCATGATATCTTAAGATTATGTTTGAGACAATCTTAAATATAAAAATCAATTATACTGACTAGATCTAGTAAAGTAAGTTTGGAAGATGCTTACCCTTTACCGCAAGAGAATCGTGTATATATATATGTATTTTGTGATATTCTACATATACTATACATAGGATTTTGTAATAAAACATGGTAAACATCTTTTAAATTTTCTTTATTAAGGAGCCTTTTTGATTCTGTAACTCTTAATGATAGTCATTGATTTTGTTGCGCATATATTAGGTAGAATAAAAATGCTGTGCAATGACATCAACGACTGTCGTTAAGAGTTACAGAATTGGCCCCTAACTTTCTTTATTAAGGAAGGAGCAATTTATTGGCCCTG
>NW_017293966.1:0-576 GCF_001594075.2 Trachymyrmex cornetzi
GGTTGGGTTCTCCTGGTGGCGCCGATAGCGGGGCCCCCATGCCCGGTGTGCGGCAAGGGGTGCGCATCCCCTTAATGCCGTGTCTTTTCCTGTTACGGGGCTATTTCCTGTAAAAAACCCGGTACAAGGATCATGCTCGCAACAAAATGGTTTATTAAAATCAAAGAGCTATTCACCTGCGCGTCCTCTCTTCCGTCCGCGGCCTGGTTCCTCTTCAGATGTGTCTCCGTTCTTCTCCCTCGACGTCCGCGGGGTTGGTGAGACGTAGCTTCAGATTGACATAATCTCTTATAGCCGTCGATGATACAAAAACGCTAGAAAAATGCTTAACAAAAAAAATAAAGAATCGGCGAAACGCAATCGCAAAGTCGCCCGTAATCGCAATAAGCGCTGGCACGCCCGCCCTCCGCGACGGGAGGACACAGGACAAGAATGCCGCGCTAATTCTGGTTGAGTCAAACGACCCTTGTGACGGTACAAACGTCACATCACAATATATACATTTTTTCTTATATAGACATTCTCTAAGATTACTATGATATTTACCTGATTGATGGAGAAATCATAGGAGTTCCT
>NW_017293967.1:0-576 GCF_001594075.2 Trachymyrmex cornetzi
TAGTGTAGATAGGTGTTATTTGTGTTTAATTTATTTTAATTTATTCAATTAAAAATTGCTTTACCTGAAGGAATCTGGTGTACTGAGGAGCCAGATTGTTGATAAAAGTTGTGTACGTACAGGTATGACTGGACGTCCTAAGGCTTCAAAATTAGATAACAATGGTCCTAAACGATTTTCGAGGATTTCAAAAATTTCAAGTTTCATTCGAAAATGATGCCGAAATTGTTGATTAGTGTATCGAGGAATTACATTTTCTACATAACCTGTTATACGTGCAGGCTTTTTCCGTTTTCCTCTTATTCGTTGAATATTTTCTATTAAAATAATCTCCTCAAAATTATCGTCGTCACTTTCGGCATTTTCAATTTCTCTCGTAACATTCGAAAATATTTCAAATAATTTATGATTAGATGTCATTGCATAAAATAATATTCGATTTCGACGAACCGTAACTTCTACCATTACTTAAGAAGATATTAGATGAATGAATAAAAAATTTGGAATATGAAAGCACAGTCAGTCGGCCACACTTTTCAACAATATAAGAGGTTATGCACCCGAGCCGAGACGACT
>NW_017293968.1:0-576 GCF_001594075.2 Trachymyrmex cornetzi
GAGGATTATTTCCTGACTTAGAATTGTGATCTTTGATAGATTTGTATGTTCTCTTCATTCCATTGAACTTGCTTTGGCACTGTGGGCCAGTAACATCATATCCATGGCTACAAAGGACTTCACTAATCGAATTCCATGCTCGTCTTTGTGACATTTTGCCTATAGAAAACGTAAAATCTGTGACTATGTTTATACGGTACACTTGACCAGGTTTAATAACATCCACAGTTAAGAAACTAACCAAGCATAATCATTATATTCCATAATGGAATAATTATGATTGATCAGTTTTTTTTTCTTGATAAATACGATGTTATTAAATCCGATTAAAAAAGCTTTGTTAACGTCTATAAGAAAACTGAAGATCATGCTCATACCATTATACTGATAACATATCATTATGTTACCTGATGTAATATCTTCCTCTCGCTTCCGATATTCCTCAATGAGAAGAAGAACAGCCCGATGCGGCCACTTAAAGACTGAATCTTGTTCTGATTCAGGAATTTCAGCATTTGAAGTTGATGCCATCAAAGCCATGGAGTTTGATGAACTTGACTCCCCTTGTATGGAGTT
>NW_017293969.1:0-576 GCF_001594075.2 Trachymyrmex cornetzi
CGGCGTAAATTCCGGCGCTGTATATTTGCCGGAGTTACTTATATTCTCAAATATACGTATATATATTTGTAATACATTTTAAAAGTATCCCACACGTTGCTTGACTTCTTGGTTAAATATATAAACATAAATTTATTTTTTCATATTATTAAGTAATCGCTATGCATATCATATCTAATATTGGAGTGTCTGGTGGCGCTCATCGACTTTGGTCTCACAAAAGCTATAAAGCAAAGTTACCGTTAAGAATTCTACTTTTGATATGCTTTAGTGCAGGTGTACAGGTAATGTTAATAAATTTGCTATTTTACGTATATTATATATACAAGTACATATGTAACTTCATCATTTCTTGCATTTATTAAGTAATTCTAAATTATATGTGCACGAAGCGTCTTCTTCCTCTTTACGAAAAAATCAAAGTAAACAATATCTGATAAAAAAGCTTTTACATGAAAATGGATCATTAACATGAAACAAAATTTTATGTAAGTGCTTAATTAGCATAAAAAACACAAAGAATCAAGAAGTTACATAGGTTCTTAAATTTTCTTGAAAGAAATCAACTTCAATTTT
>NW_017293970.1:0-576 GCF_001594075.2 Trachymyrmex cornetzi
CATTATGAAGGAAATCACACTGAATAACCATCGGAACGTTGCAGCAGTAGGGAATTCAACTCCAACAATGCTGACCTTGACATATATTGTCAAGGTCACGACCCTGAGTGACCATCGGACACTTTAAGCAGGCGACCATTGCTCATTAAGAAAATATTAAAATTAAAATGGACAATTTACCTCCGATGACCTCTCCCACGCTTTACGAAGGTCATCAAACCGAACAACCTTCGGAAGGTTGTAGCAGTCACCCATCATGCGTTACAAAGTTATCAAAACAAATTAATACGACCCTGACTCACAATGTCAAGGTCACGATCCTAAGTGACCACCGGACACTTTCAACAGGCGACTGTTGCCCATTGGGAAGGTATTAAAATTGAAATGGACAGTTGACCTCCGATGACCTTGACTCTCCCACACATTATGGAGGTCATTACACCGAACAATCTTCGGAAGATTGTAGCAGTCACCCATAACGCGTTACGAAGTTATCCCAAAAATTCGTATGACCTTCACTCACAATGTCAAGGTCACAACCCTGAGTGACCATCGGACACTTTCAGCAGGCGAGGG
>NW_017293971.1:0-576 GCF_001594075.2 Trachymyrmex cornetzi
GAATTATTTTCCCCAAAAATGCTTTGTTTTCAATATTTACCGATCCGGGATTTCTTATTCACCATTATCTGTTACGTTATGTATATATGACACTGTCTTTCACAGTGATGGAGATGAATTGAATTCTTACGTTTCCGCAGTTTTCTACGGTAATGCTGTGTCCTGTAGTTGACTTGTTGGGTGAAGCTAAATTATTGCTTCCTTTAACAGAAACTATTTCGATATCGACACACAGTACATTAGCTGCTATTTGTGCGATCTAGCGTACAAAAATTATTTTTAAATTGACAGAAATGTAAATCGTCTTACATACTAAATCGAACTTTTTCTAATTTCAATAAATTTATGAGATAATTAATCAGTATTCAAAATCCACAAAATATGTAACATGAATAAAAAGTGATAAAAATCGAGAAATAACAAATAACAAAAAAAGTTTTTGATTCTAATTTTCTAAAATAGTAACACAAATTTAAAAAATAGAATTTTCAAACATAATTTTCCATTAACTTATTGATAGTTAGATGAAAAGCATGATAGAACTTACTTGAATAAACCATTGCATTTTCATACCTT
>NW_017293972.1:0-576 GCF_001594075.2 Trachymyrmex cornetzi
TATATAATTTTATGTGGCACATTTTTCCCAGGATTATATAAAACAAATGCAGTTCACCAACTCACAAGATCATTCCGCGAACGCATAATGTTTTAGTTGCATTATAAGTATGCATTAAATGTTACTTGCAGTATATAATCGTTCACGCTCTCATATGATCATTGCGTGAACGTATTTACATTTATATTTATATAGATATAACATATAAATAAAATTAATTAAATATACTATATATTTAATATAGTACTAGATACTATATATAAATATAATACTATAGTAAAAATATATATAAATATAATTAAATATAGTTATATAACATACAGTTAAAATAGATATTAAATATTTTTCTAAATTGTTATTGTAGTTCTAAGTTTTAAATAAATTATTTTACATAATAATATACTTTTGTATAAAAACTACTATGCAACATATAAAATAATATGTGGACTAGAAATATAATTATCACTCAACACTTTTTCCGCTTCTTTGCAATCATCGTAGTGTATCCATTTGTTACGTCGATAACTAATGGCTGTGTAGTGACCAATATCTTGATAGGTTGAATGCCTCGTTTGC
>NW_017293973.1:0-576 GCF_001594075.2 Trachymyrmex cornetzi
TCCAACACGGATGCGCTTCCCGAGTGTAGCTTACGCAGGACCACCCTGTATGGCGTGCCCCAGTGATCCCTTTCGAGGTCGTAGACCAGCTCTTTCCAAAGCTTCGCCTTGGATCGAGCGATCGACAACCTGAGATCCCTACGCCTGTCCCTGAGCTCGCCCCAGAGGGTCCGCATCTCCTCCGAAGATACATTAGCTCTGGCTCGCGCACGCGTTACTCTCCTCCTAGATCGATTGCAAGAGCGGCGGAGTTCCGCGATTTCCTCGCTCCACCAGTACGCATTAGGTCTCTTAGATGGTCCTCTCCTCGGCATTGATACATCGGAGATATCACGTAGTGCCTTATCCATATAATTGGCTCCTCCAGCGGCATCCCCCGGAGTTCCTCTCCAAGCCGCGAAGATTGCCGCCGCCTCCAGCAGGTCAGTGTCCGTCTTAGCAGTCACCCACCTGGGGAAGGTCCGCAAAGCCGTTTTCCCAACCTCCGGGCCTGTGATGTGAGCCCCTATCTCCGTGATCACGTAGAGGTGGTCGGAGAGTGACTCCACCTCCTTCGCCACCCTCCATCCTGCAATT
>NW_017293974.1:0-578 GCF_001594075.2 Trachymyrmex cornetzi
AGAATTTTTTATCGACCTTTTAGTATTGCATTTTCTTATTTTTATTATCATGAGAAAATACGGTATTAAAAAATTCTGAAAAAATTCTCAGAATTTAAACAATTTTTGTCTCTCACAGTTTTTCTGTAAAGTTGATAATATTTGAGAAAAAAATTAATGAAAACCAATATTCGGCCATTTTTAGTAATTAATATTTTGTTAACTATTGCGAAAATTGCGAAATGGTAGAGGACTTTTCGACTGAGTTCGGTCCACTCTATCTGCTGATGATTGGTGATTTAATCGGTTTAAAAAACCCCGTATATGAGTTCATACATAATTAACTAATAAACTAAATTAAACTAAATTGAACTACATTTACCTTTTGTATTTTTTATACTTTTAGAGTTTAATGAGAACGGAAATAGGTTAAATAGAAACAGAAATAGACGTCGTCGATCGCGAAGAAGAATGCATTCATTAGAAAGCTCACAGGATGAAGTAAGATCTGACGGTAATAATTCTCAATCACTTCAGATATCAACGTCTGAAAACAGAATTTTTTTGTATCAACCTTGTCAACAGGAATGTTCGTTTGA
>NW_017293975.1:0-578 GCF_001594075.2 Trachymyrmex cornetzi
ATGAGTTTTTATATCTCACAGCACTGATTGACGTATATGGTTGTTTATAGCTTAAGCAATACGCTAGATACAGATAGCTGTCTTCATGCATTGGAACATGCTATTTAACTCTGATCATGGTAGTCATTTCACTAGCACAGGGTGGTCGCAGACACTGGACAGCTTTGGTAGGTATGAGGATTAGTATGTGTAGTAAAGGTAGGTCTATGCGTGCACTGAGCGCTTTACAGCGCATTTTAAAATATGAATGGCTGTATGTTTATGTACAACATAATGTTGCTTATAGTTTGAACGCCAGTTTGCCTAACTTTTTTTGTTGGTATAATAATACGAAACTGCATCAATCTCTTTGATACTTTACCACTGGAGAGGTGATAAATTAGGCGAAATTCATCCATGGATATATGAAAACGCTATGCGTTTTCAACATACACACAGATTCAACTATAATAAGTGTGACGTCCCGAGCGCGAGCCTTTAGCGGTCTCGAGACGCGACACAAGTTGTGGGAACGCGACCGCGGAGCGGGGCGCGCGGGGCGAAGCCTTGGCTTCTACGCGGTGTTTTGACGCGTTTTT
>NW_017293976.1:0-578 GCF_001594075.2 Trachymyrmex cornetzi
TATCATAGCGAATATAGTATTACAAGATTTAGAATGTAAATGCCTTAATAGTTTGACGTTAAAACCTAGTTTTTATATAAGATATGTTGATGACATAGCGTTGGCGACCAATCAGAATAACATAACAAAAATTTTGAATGAATTTAACAATTACCATAATCGACTTCAGTTTACGTTGGAGGAGGGGAAAGATAGGCTAAATTTTCTGGATGTAACATTAATAAAAAAGAATATTGAAATTATTTACGATTGGTATCAGAAACCAACTTCATCGGGGAGATTTCTTAACTATTTTTCACAACATCCGTTAACACAGAAAATAGGGGTGATATATAATCTAATTGATAGAATGTTATTTTTATCTCATCCTAGTTTTCTTAAAAATAATTTTGACAAACTTATTAAAATTTTATTAATGAATGGATATCCATTACAGTTAATTGTTAACACAATAAGAAAAAGGATTTATAATAAATTGGATAAAAGTAATGATAGTAATAGAAAGAATAATGATAAACAAGAGAATAATAACATGAATAATAGCAGTATTAATTACTTCACAATACCATATATTCCGA
>NW_017293977.1:0-579 GCF_001594075.2 Trachymyrmex cornetzi
AATTGGTTTGGATCTACTTTTGATATACGTTTTATAATTTGACTCAGTATAACATGGTTGGATTTATAATACATTGTGTGATTGTTGGATGAGATGATTCGATACCGTTATCAAAATTAATTTTAAGTTTAATGTCTATTTAAATTATTGTTTCGGGGTTTTTATTTTTTTATTTATTTATAAACACGGCAGATGAGAGGACTTAGTACAGTCGAAACATTTCGTGAAATTGTTATAAAAGAATAATAAAGGATACAGTCTGCTTATTTATTGTTGAAATTTATACGAGCGAATTATATATTTTCTATTTTGTAATAATTACACATATTAAAATTAATATTTATGAAAAAGAGCTATATGGTGTCGAAACTGACACGTAATGAGTGATTGTTTTCAGTTTCGGTCGGACTCTAAATATAACATTAAAAAGCTAATTAACGAGTGTTATTGGTTGAGTTCAGTAAAAAAAGTGGCTATGCAACTATAAAGTTCTTTAATATGTTTGGTTTTGCCCTCAAGGAGGTTGTAAGGGCATAAAACACATATATTAATATTTTCGCTTTAAACAAACCACATACA
>NW_017293978.1:0-580 GCF_001594075.2 Trachymyrmex cornetzi
AACAATATTGGGTGCTTTCCAGCAAGGGACACAGCCAGACACAGTGTAACGCAGTGAATCATACATCCTTATTGTTTGCTTATGTTAAACAAGGATGAAACGATTCACTGTGTTACACTGTGTCTGATTGTGTACTTGCTGGAAAGCACCTCTTGATAATAAGGACAGTTATTATACGTTACTTTATTATACACAATATTGATTTGACAATTTTTGATGGTATATTAGGTACTTAGCGTCTGGAGATTCAATGATGTCATTAAAATATCAATACTATGTTGCTCAGTCAACAATAACAAACATAATTAAAGAAACTTGTAATGTATTATGGTCTATGTTAATGCCCATTGTCCTGAAAGTACCTACGCATGATACATGGAAACAAATCGCAAAAAAATTTGAATTAAATTGTCATTTCCCACATTGTATAGGTGCTGTAGATGGAAAACATGTAGTTATACAGGTAACATTTCTTTTTTTATTATTTATATTATTTATTTATCTATTTACGGAATATTTCTGTATTGAAAAACATTATTTTAGGCACCACCAAACTCCGGTTCTACTTTCTACAATTATA
>NW_017293979.1:0-580 GCF_001594075.2 Trachymyrmex cornetzi
GCCGAAATCACCTCCTTGCGGAACTCCAACGAGCGCCTTCTCGGCGTCGAGGCTTCCGCACTCTCTCTCTTTCCGATCTGCCGCTTCTAATCACACGTTCTTTCTGGGCACAGATGCCAAAGAAAAAGCGTACCCGCGGCAAGCGAGGAGGGTGGCGGACCCACCTGAAGAGGCTCCAACGCGAACTCTTCGCGGAGGGGACATTCGACCCTTCCCACCACTGGGAAGCGGACAGTGGGAAAATAACGGAAACGAACACCGACGCGCCTCCCCACACGCGCGAAATCGCGATCAATTCGGACGCGGTCCTCACTCCAGAGGCTCCAAAATCCGCCAATGTAACGCCGAAGCCGCGACCGAGGCCTCCACGATCGCCGCCATATATCGCGCCCGTGCGCAAGCCTACGAGGCCCGCAATTATTACCAACAAGCCTCGCGTGGTCACTAACACGCCGGTACAATAAACATAAAAATCATATAGTCTAAAAATATTTCTATTATTATTAAAAGCCTTCTCCATATCCTTCCAAATCCTTCTCATCACGCCGGAGAGTGTAGATAGAGAGATAGCGAAATGAAG
>NW_017293980.1:0-580 GCF_001594075.2 Trachymyrmex cornetzi
TTATTGGAAGTAGAAGTGAGATAGCAATAGCGTCGGGAAGTGTGAATGCGAGCGCGAGTGAGATAGATGAATGAATTTATGGCCTTTGAGTTTTAATATTACTTCCATTAATAAAGTTTATGCTGTGTTTACCAAAGTGCCGAATCAATTATTTCTGCGAAAACCATTCATCATTAAATTGAGATATCACGCTACAACACTCTACACCATCCACGGCGAGCAGTTCCATGCCAAGCAGCCAATCAAAGCGAAGGAAGGAAGGAAGCCAATAGGACAACCTTCTCACTGCAAGCGCTGGACAACGGATTAATTTCCAGAAAATCCAATTTCTCTGTTTTATGGAAACAGAGTGGCGACCGTATAAATAAGTCCCTTATGGTGACATTTATTCGAAATAATTAGAATTAGAAGTTTAAATGCAACCTTTATTAATAATAGACCCAAAAATCCGGTTATAACCTAACATAGGGTTATGTTTATACTTATGTAATAACTTAATTGTAATATTAATAATATCAATAGTTAAATATAAAATATTAATAATAATTAATATAATAGAAAGGCTATGAGCCAGATAATA
>NW_017293981.1:0-580 GCF_001594075.2 Trachymyrmex cornetzi
AAATTTGCAAGAATTTTTTAATTTTTAATATAAAAGAGCTTAAGAATGTATCGTACGTACAGTCTCTGCAAAGTAAATTGTTGTTAATATTTATACCTCAAACAAACCATATATAACACATATAAAATTGTGTTTGTAACACATCGTTTTTTTCTTTAATAATACATTTTTATATAATTCACTTATTTTATTTCTTATTATTTTTATATTTATAAACAAAAATTTTTTTTAATGATAAAAAAAATTACATTTAAAAAAAATAAGTTTTTTAAGTATTTAAAATAACTTATGCAAAGTTTCATTGCAATTCACTATTAATTACAAAGTTTTAGAACAAATAAATATTTTGTTTATTTAACAGACAACTAGTGTCCATGCATCGTAATGTAATTTCACATAAATAGTCTTGAATACAAAGAATACTTATATTTAAAAAATTGAGATTTTTTAATTTATTTTGTAATATATTTCTATACGAGGGTCGTCTGAAAAATTTTGAGCCTCATCATGAAGATGACGTTACTGGTCAAAGCCATTCTGGTATTATAATCGTGATACTTACGAAAGATATCTGTGACAA
>NW_017293982.1:0-580 GCF_001594075.2 Trachymyrmex cornetzi
TTTTTTTTTACGGTTCGTTATCTCAATTTTTGCTTCCTTTACAAGCTTCGTTTACACTTCTATTACTCTCTTCTTACATTCGACTTTACACTCCAATTTTTATTTTTGTCTGGATAGTTGCCAAGAATCGTGGATATCCCGGCGGTTTAATCAGCGACGTAAGGGAGACGCGTCCTTTATAACTTTATAAGATAATTACTATCTGCCATTCATTCTCTTCTTACACCGGCAATCGCGAAATTCCGGTATTTTTGCCGCAATACCTCGGCGCAAGCATTTATCCAGGTATTTGCAATATTTCACGAGCAGCAAGTCGCACAGGCGCGATGCACGCAAAGTAACTCTCCGGATGTATCAGGCGAGATTGGATTTATCTTGGTGGCGATTCTTTCGTTCAATTTGCCTCTAATACATATACAGTTACGACCGATAAGGCCGCTCGTCGCTACATCATACTTTGGGAGCGAATTGCTGATCCACAGATTCCGAATATCAAGGTTTGTTCGCGAATGCCTAATAACTATACCGTTGGCCTTGCCATGAACAAGGCTTATCCGCCGATAATTACTCGCTGCCACCG
>NW_017293983.1:0-581 GCF_001594075.2 Trachymyrmex cornetzi
TAAAATTCTTTTTCAACCTGCGCACCTGAAATATATCGCAAAAGTTGACATAGAGGGAAAGTACAGCGTAGTAATTAATTGGTATCTAACCTCAAATATCTAACTTGAAAATTACAATAGAGTTTGATTTTTACAACAGTTTTCTGATTTTCTGTAACTTACTGGAGAGTTCAGAAGATAAAACACTTGCGATTTTTGTCCAACATTGATTTTTCATATCTTGATCCTTGTATGAAATACAGCGTTTTTTCCATAATATTTCATTACTTCTCACCAGATCGATCAATTGTCTGCATAAGAATAAGTTCAATGAACTTTCCTCTTCCAATTTAAAATGAACATTGTCCGAAATATTTTCTTCGTTTTCCATTATTAATTCATATAGAACCCACTACACATGCAAATCTTGCAACGGCTTGACTTGTTTATGTCCCTTCTTCATGTGTATTGCAAAAATGATGGCGACGACAACACGTGACCAGCACTCTGATTGGTTCACTGTTACGTTTTACGCAGTCGTAGTCGTGAAAGATAAAGTTAAACCATCTTTTACAACACACTTTACAACCAGGAATGGCAGG
>NW_017293984.1:0-581 GCF_001594075.2 Trachymyrmex cornetzi
GATCGGATTGAGACTTCGTCGTCAAATCAATGTCGAAATCATCAATTCGACGAAATGACGATTTATTTCTAGCTGGGTCGTATTAGAAAGAATCTAAATATTTATTTTCTTTGCACACATGAGAAAATACATATTTATAAACTATTTTACTACTTACCTATTTTTTAAGCAGAACTACTCGAGAGCAGCAATAGTTCTTACACACATAATCCTGATAGCTACTATTTGAACAATATACAAAACGCGGCAACGCGGTAACCAGTAAACTTCGTTTTCTAAGGGGCTGCGCACAAAGCCATAGAGAATGGACTGCCCGATCCGGGTGTCAAAATGGTCGATAGGGATGAGAGAGAGAGACCGTGGTAGACGGCCATTACTATCTTTCCATTCAATGGTATAATGGGAGAGAGAATAAGAGGAAGATTGGCCGTCTTCCACGGTCTTTCTCTCTCATTATTGTCGACCACATTTAATACACTACTTATAGCGTATTCGATTACTGACTCGACCCGAATCTAAGTCAACAGTCTGTTCTTTTTAGCTGCATTTCTTACACAATTTAGCTCTTCTTTTGCAGCTAA
>NW_017293985.1:0-581 GCF_001594075.2 Trachymyrmex cornetzi
TCACCCATACTTTCGCCTTTGTGAGGAAATCTATTCCTAGAATAATGTCATACGTCATTCTTTCTACAATATAAAATTCGTGCTCACACGTTCGCTTCTCAAATATAAATTCTAGCTTGACTTTCTTCGCTATCGCTGTTCCTCTCTCGGAAAATGCTCCTCTCAATATAAATTTCTTTATCGGTAATATGCTCATTCTAACGTCTTCTCTGACTAATCTCTCGTATACCGCTTTAGTCATTGCCGAAATTTGCGCCCCTGTATCCACTAATGCGTTTATCGTAATATGTTGGAATTTTATTTCAACTATTGGCATCTCCGGCCTATTGTTCGTTATACCTTGCTCCCGTGACATCTCCTCTGTCACTTCGTCTAACAATTGCTTCAGTCGTATTATGCTGATTTTTTCTTCTTCATTTCTCTCCTTGGCTTTCGTCGTGATCATCGATACTTGTCTCTTCTTTGATCCTTCCGCTTTCTCTTCGTCGACTCTTCTATCTTCCTTCGGTCTCGCTCCTCTATCTACATAATAATTTCCGTTCATATTGTACTCTCGTGGTTTTCTATTTTGCTCGTTAAAT
>NW_017293986.1:0-581 GCF_001594075.2 Trachymyrmex cornetzi
ACACTCCTATATCGATATTCGCTTACTTATGTACCTCTTATATGAAAGATTATAATTATTATTGTAGGATTTATTCACGGCTGCATACTTCTGTATTATCTTTCATGCAATAACGCGCTCTCTATTCAATCATATACTTTTTAGTTTCATTGTTACTTTTGTAGTCTGTACACGCACCAGAACTGTAATGCAGCTTTACCGACCTTATTCCCGATGCGTCACCTAACTCATGTGGCGCTACTTTGCTTTCTTGTTCTTTTTGCTTTCCGTGGTTGGTACATTCTTACCTTTTCTATACTCCGCGCATCTCGCTACTTATGTAAAACAACGTTCTTATTATTCGCTGTATTTTATACGCATTAAAAGGCGGATACACTTGAAGTCAAATTGTTCTCAGTGCTTACAACAAATACCCTATCCTCACGCAAACCCAGTATAACTCTAACAATTATATAGTACACTATTAGAAATGTAACTATGAGCTTCCTTTACAAGTAAATGAAGCTTGTGGTTATGATTGAAATTAAAAGTAATGAATGATTTAACTGAAAATTAAGTTACAGTAGTTACTTAAATGTAAT
>NW_017293987.1:0-582 GCF_001594075.2 Trachymyrmex cornetzi
TTTTTTTTATCAAACGATTTCGCGAAGTCTGGATTAGGTGGGCTTAATCTGTTCGACGACTAAGTAAGAAGGAAGCTAAGTGAAAAAAATCCTTGCACCCTCTTAATCTGTCCTCGAGTTTCTTCTTAAGGCGGGTGTCGTAAGCTTCTTGTCGGCATATTGCGACGATTCGCGGCTATAAAAACTCACGGTGAGTAGGAGCAGAAAACGGAGACGCGCGAGGGAGCGAGAGAAGCGAAAGGGGTTGTCGGCTTGCCCGAGTGACAAATGGTTCGGAATAATACCACCCAGCCGAACGCCCGGCACCCAACATCCAACATCCGGCGCTGGTTCCCGTCAGCCACGGCTTGGAGGAACCATCTCTGGTCCCCCAAGGGGATTCCCGTGACAATATCGTTAAATGCTCGTCTTTGTTTTCGTTTCGAGCCCGGTTCGGTACGAGCTGTAAAACTGGCACTGATCGACTTATATGCGTTTTGTGATATTCTTGTTGACTCGCGACGAATCAAATCTTCTGTGTTCGATCAAGATCAATACTTTGAAGAATAAGATACATAATTGCTCTTTTGATATAGAAGTAAG
>NW_017293988.1:0-582 GCF_001594075.2 Trachymyrmex cornetzi
AGCTAAAGTAACTACTCGCGATGTCATAAAAAACTGTATAATATGCTTTAAACTTAAGCCTACTATTTCACAAAGTGTCATGAGCGATCTTCCGAGTACACGAGTGACTCCGTCACATCCATTTACACATATTGGGCTGGACTTCGGTGGTCCGTTCATCATAAGGGAGCATAAGCGTCGTAATGCAAGGAAGCTCAAGGCGTATATATGCATTTTTGTATGTTTTTCCACCAAGGCTATGCACATAGAGTTGGTGGCTGACTTAACATCAGAGGCCTTCTTGGCTTCACTTAAACGGTTCATGGCGCGAAGAGGCAAGGTTGCATGCCTGTATTCGGACAATGGGACGAATTTTGTAGGAGCAGCTCGAGAACTCAATGAGTTGCATAGGATGTTCACTGAGGAACAAGTACAGCGCAAATTAAATGACTTCTTTTCAGAGACTCGAATTCAGTGGCAAAACATACCTCCCAATGCTCCGCACTTTGGCGGACTGTGGGAGGCAGCTATCAAATCTGCCAAGTATCATATGAAAAGAATTATTGGCAATGCATCTCTTAATTACGACGAAATGTCAACTGT
>NW_017293989.1:0-582 GCF_001594075.2 Trachymyrmex cornetzi
TTAAAATTATTTAACTTTTCAATTTTTTAACTTAACTTTTAGCTTTTTAACTTGGCACTACCCAACCTTGCATAGCATATTTTTTAAGATCTTATCGATTTTTATTTGCCATTGTTACACTAAAACGTAAAAACATCTATACGCTTTTATTAACGTTTTTCCAATTATTTGGAATTTTTTCCATTTTCTTTCTTTCTCATTTTCTGTTTTCTTTCACGTATCCTTGCAACTCACATACAATATTAATGAAGTAATTAATTACTAAATAGACTGTTTTGTAATAATACATACGACTACCTTATCGGGGATGAGAAATAAGCTTTCACAAAATCATAATTAAATTTATTGGATACTGTTGGTGAATCTTTGAATCTTGGTTCAATTGTTTTTATGTACAGACAAGTTGAGACTATGAATGATGTATCTCATTTACAATTGTGTACAAATTGCAGTGTACTCGCGAAGAGCGACGCGCATTGTTCGCTACATGCAGTACAAATATAATATAATTAAACGTAATAAATAAATATTAGGAGACATTTATAGAAGAGTATAAGTTCAAGGGAATTAAATGGCGTGATC
>NW_017293990.1:0-583 GCF_001594075.2 Trachymyrmex cornetzi
ACTAAAATTCGAAATAAACGAGTATGTACAATGGCTTTTACTGGAATTGCTGCAACATTATTACCATGTGGAAAAACAGTTCATAAAACATTTGGTTTACCTGCTCCATTATTTGAAGATTCTACATCTGCTATTAAAATTCAATCTAAAGAAGCAAAATATTTAAAAGAAATAGATATTTTCATATGGGACGAAGCAACAATGGCTCCACGTTATGCCTTAGAGATTATAGATCGCACATTACGAGACTTTACTAAAAATAAATTACCATTTGGAGAAAAAATTATTATTATGGGTGGAGATTTTAGACAACTACTTCCAATAAAAACACATAGTACCAGAAATGAAATTGTTGATTTGTCTATCAAATTTAGTTCAACTTGGAAATATTTTGAGAAATTTACTTTATCTAAAAATATGCGAGTTCTTTCCGAAAGAAATTAAATTTGCCAAATTTTTATTGGATTTAGGTGATGGAAATTTAAATGATTCAAATAATAATATACAGATACCTAAAAATTGTATTGCATCACCAGAAACGGATATTGTTGCAGAAATATATGGAGATTTAATTAAAAAAAAA
>NW_017293991.1:0-583 GCF_001594075.2 Trachymyrmex cornetzi
ATAAATGAAAATACGAGTAGGTAGGACAAGTATGGATAGATAGAGACTGTATAGGTAGGGACAGTAAGTATGAATAGGTAGGGATAAACACAACCATCTAAATTAAAAAATTAAGTTATTACAAAGTAAATGACACTTAAATAAATTTCGCGATCGGGTAATTAAATTTTATTTAAAAAAATAAAAGATATCACATAATATATCTAAACAGTAAACTACAATATGTAGGTAGGAATACACAGACATCATATGTATATAATATACATACTTGATAATAGGAAAGAAGGGATTAAAAATTAAATAAAATTTTTAATTGATTTTAAATTTTATTTAATTTTATCAGTATCCCGTTCCAATTATTAAATATGAAAATGAACCAAATTAATTTTAAATTTCATTGCCTTTTCAGCTCCCCTGATATCGAACTTTTCTGTAAAATTCTATACATGTACAAATTATATAACGCGTTAATATCGTAATTAATTTTATTGTAAATAAGTGTATGTATGATAGTATTAGGTACGTGATACAGAATTTATATAAACTATGTCCAGATAAATGTTATCACATTTACTTTTGTAAT
>NW_017293992.1:0-583 GCF_001594075.2 Trachymyrmex cornetzi
ACCGTTTTGACGGCCCATGAATACTTGGTCATATTCTGTAACAGAGGAGATACTTGTACAGATCCCACGAGCGAAAACTCATGCTCAGATAACGATCGCTTTCTAATGCTTGCAACATTGATCATTTATTGATCTCATTTAACGTAACATGAGGCATCCGCCACTGCACTTTGAATAATTCAACCTCATCAGGCTCTATCGTAGCATTTCCCCAGTGCCGGCTTTAGACCCTGTGCGACGGTGCAGCGCACGCGGCCCCGCGTTTTACTTACTGTAACGACATGACAACGAGATAAAGAATAGTTGGACCTCTTACTTCCACACGTGTGGATAAGATTAAATCTGTTCTTTATTCCTGTACCGTGTGCACCAATTCGGACAGTGTAGGAATAAAGAAATGACTTATTGGTTAGGAACGCACGGCAAGCGTTTCCGCGTTCAATGTACAGGAGCCATAAGTGAAGGCGAATTTACACGGTTTCCGACGCTTTGCCGTATAACACCGCAACAATCAGAGAACAGGATTTTGCCTCGTATCATCGAACCGTTGGTCGTTCGTCATCGTCACAACAATTGGTCTGTT
>NW_017293993.1:0-583 GCF_001594075.2 Trachymyrmex cornetzi
GTTTTTTTTCCGAAATTCGAGGCTTTATTGTAAAAAACTGGTTATACATTTATGATTCAAATTCATTTGTCCATCGCTGACCACTACTTTCTCTCATTTTTCGGGCAGCGTACGAATCCCGCGTCGAAAAAACTGGTCATGTTTTGAGGCGATCCACGAATCGATGAAATTTTTTACTTCTTCATAAGAACGGAAGTGCTGGTCAGCCAGGCCGTATGCCATTGATGGAAACAAGTGATAGTCAGAGGGATTGCATGTCTAGTAGGAACTGGAAAGAGCTTACATTACAAATGATAAATCAGAGGCTTAAAAAATCTTATAGATTTTCGGATTGCCTTTGAGCATTCAATCTTTTTTGTTCCGCATCACACCTTTCTTTCGCCCTTTTCAGCCATTTTTGTATTGCTTCTTCGATATCCTTTCTTGTAAAAGTATCGTTGTCTTTCTCGCCTGCAGCTATAACAGAAACGAGTATATACAATATTTATCTACTTAACATCCATTTAAATCAGCAGTTTTAAAAAAACAAGTATATAATGATGATTAAAAACGTACCGGTTAATAACTGTGATAGCTTTAATGT
>NW_017293994.1:0-583 GCF_001594075.2 Trachymyrmex cornetzi
TGTAATCTAAGGGAAATTGAGTGATTATTCCAATGTTCAGATCTTCAAGAATAGAAGTTATTTTATGATGTTCTTCTTGATGTTTTAATTTAAACGATTCATCAGATCTTAGTCTCGCATTAATTTCTGGGAATGTTACTCGATTTTCTACGTAATCTCCCTCTTGAATACAATTACCACATCCAAAATACGCATTATGTCCCTTAATGCCTTTCACAAATGATTTTGCGGGAGCATCGCAGATAAACACGTTCATTTTTACAGTTATTTTTACAGATATTTGTTTGTCATATTCTACTACAATACCATTTCGGAAAATTTCAAGACACTCATCTCTGAAATATTTCAAAAAACTATTGCAACATTGTGGCTTTTTAAAACCGTGATAGACGCCGACTATAAATGGTTTGATATAAAAATCTGCAACTATACTTGCTAAAATAGGCCAAAATTGACTACCAGATGATTTTGTTAAAGGAAGGCCATCTATACCTACATTAATATGTATTTGCGATGGACATGTAATTCGGCAATAATGTTTACGAATAGATTTTTTTAAACCTTCAGCTAAACCTGCATGATA
>NW_017293995.1:0-584 GCF_001594075.2 Trachymyrmex cornetzi
CCAATTATAAAAGTAACGGTGTTAAAGTCCATTAGTAAAAAAAAAGAAAAACGTAAGCAGATGATACTCCACATCGTAGTAGCATACGAAGGTTTTCATTAAATTAGAAGCAACTTTGCAAGAACGAAAAACGTCTGATTTTAACAAAATCGGATAACGCAATGTCGAGAAGGAAAACACAACCCGAGAACAAATAACGGCAAGAAGGGGAAAAAAGAAAAATATAATATTAGGAAGGGGAAAGAGAATGTATGATATTAGAATACATTTTGGGTAACGAATCCGTGTCATTTTGTTTATTTATTCCACGTTTCTGTTTCTTTCAAATGCAGTATTTCAAATATTATTCTGTTATTGTATGAAGACTCTATATCTAATATCTCCACTTTATCCCATTTAAAATTGTGATTCTCCTCCATACTGTGGTTAGAAATCACCACGGAGATTTTGACCTTTTATTAATATCTGAAACATGCTCATGCAGTTTAGTCTTTAACTGTCTTTTTGTTTAGCCCGCATGTGGTGATCCCGATTGACCACGGCTCGATTGGACACCACCAATCACAGCGACCGGTGCTTAGGAG
>NW_017293996.1:0-584 GCF_001594075.2 Trachymyrmex cornetzi
TTAATACCTTTCCCGTTTTTCACTCTCGCGTTTTGTCTCTTCCGCTCGCACTTTTCTGACCTATTCCAGCCATTAACGCGTCGAATTTCGCGTTGCTTGCGAGCTTTTTTCCTCCCCTCTCGGGGCGGATTACGCAGCGCTTTCGCTGCGAGCAATCGATAATCTCGTCCTATTGAAGAGAAAAATAGTTTCGTTCGACGAGCGTGATCTACGAGCAGCGGTGGGATGGAGAAGAATTGGCAAAGAAAGGGGAAAAGCGAGAATACGAAACGAATATCGAATTCCAACTGCGAAATCGCAAGTACAGAAAAGATATCAATAATTTGTATCTCCCGAAAAGGATAAATTTGAGATTTGCATGAGGAAATCCGAAATTAAATTTCGGAAGCTCTTTTTTCTCGTCAGGTCTTTGTACACTTTGAAAATTAATATACACGCTGAGAAAAAAGATATAGTATTGGTATACCAATACTATATCTATACTATATTTTTTTGTTATAACAAAAAAAGAGAATTATTCACAAATGGCCGATCATCATTGGATTACTTTGTTAAAATTACAAAATACAATATTTTTTTGTAAG
>NW_017293997.1:0-584 GCF_001594075.2 Trachymyrmex cornetzi
CATGAAATTAAATTCAATTATGTAACTTAAAAGTTAATGAAATTTAAGAACATTTCTAACAGTATACTAACACTAAGAGAGACGTGCATCAATGAGAGTGCCGATCCAATATACACACGGAGGGAACACTTGCGTAACCAACTACGAACAGAACATCTAAACGAAGAGGAGAATAAGGCATTATGGCAAATTAGCGATGAATTCTGCGATACTTTTCATCTGGAAAACGATGTCCTGTCATGTACTACACAGGCGCACACGAGATCAACGTGTACGGATAGTGCGCCGGTGAACGTAAAACCGTACCGATTACCCGAAAAACACAAAGAGGAGGTAAATTGGTAAATTGAAGAAATGCTGAATGATGGAATTATTCGACCTAGTACCAGCCAGCGGAACGCACTACTATTGGTCGTTCCAAAGAAAAACGACGCATCAGGAAAACCAAAGCGTATAGTGGTGGACTTTCGGAAGCTTAATGACCTGACAATAAAGCGATTCGTTTCCTTTACCAAACATCACAGACATTCTAAACCAGTTGGGTAATTCAAAATACTTTACGACGCTAGATCTCGCGTCAGGGT
>NW_017293998.1:0-585 GCF_001594075.2 Trachymyrmex cornetzi
ACGAAATATTACATGTTTCGGTCTTTGAATTAGACCCTCTTCAGATATTTACATATAAAGATGATTTAACATTGTTGAATGTGAAAAAATACATCATAATCGCATGTCGTGTGAAACAATTGAACGTTAA
Organism: Trachymyrmex cornetzi; assembly: GCF_001594075.2. NCBI lineage: Eukaryota > Metazoa > Arthropoda > Insecta > Hymenoptera > Formicidae > Trachymyrmex > Trachymyrmex cornetzi. The sequence goes on from NW_017293998.1 coordinate 131, forward strand.
ACAGAGGAATCGAAATTACTCACCAAAAGGTTGGAAGGCCGATTGAATAGAATTTCATGACGTTCTAATAAAATTATAAATTTCATTAATTAACATCAAATAAAATGCAAGCAAATACGTCACCTTAGTAGAACACTCACCAATATGTCAAAAAATATATAATTCGCTGATATGATACTCGTCAACTTTCTATTATATATAGTCAGTGTAGTAATAAATAATATATAATCTTAGTCATATTGTAAAATCCAGAGTCATAAATTATATAAAATTGTATTCTTCAATTAATAATCGTTAAATAAAATATGAAGATACAGAAACAGTCCAGGAATGAAATTAAAGATATATAACTGTTGTGACTGACAAACACTAACTAATAGAAACTTACTAAAACTAGCGTGATCTTGGCAACGCAAAGTTAGATTTTGTTTACAATAGGAATGTATGCTTTATGT
>NW_017293999.1:0-585 GCF_001594075.2 Trachymyrmex cornetzi
ATGGCTTTGTGTTTGGGAGAGCGTCTCATGAGGCACGGCTTGTTTTCTCGATCGCTCGGCCGCCCATGCACTTCCGCGTGTAACAGAGTCGGTCATAGAGCTGGAGTAACTCGTTGCTGTGGAAAGCCGTCCGCAGTGAGTGAGTGAGCGAAAGAGCTGGCAACAGGAACTAACCTGACCCTGACCTAGGTGGAGATAGGGTTCGTGGTGTCTGGCAAAAATGCCTAACAGTAAAAATTTATTTATAATACTTATAGAGCAAAAAGAGGGATACAGCCACCCTCTGTGAAAAAGGCGAAAGCAACACGCCGCGGTATGGGCAATGCAACACGCTGCAGTGTTGGCGAAAGCAACACACCGCAGTGTTGGTAAAGCAACACGCCGCGATAGCATTGCAAAGCAACACGTCGCTAATGTATCATGTATCGCCGACTGCCCGGCGATCTGGTCGCGTATTATAGATATATTATACCGCATGATTTAATTTATCAAAATGCATGGTGATAGGAAAGAGTCTTGTCTGTAGGGCTGTTGATGCGTAACTTGTTCTGAAAATGACAGCCTCTCACAGTCAAGTCGAACCTC
>NW_017294000.1:0-585 GCF_001594075.2 Trachymyrmex cornetzi
CAAAATACAAATACCATTCATTTTTGGTTAACAGAGATCATAAGAATTGGCATGAAACACAAATCAAATTTCCCATTGCCAAAACAAGTTGTTTGCGATTTTGATAGAACTTTAATAGGAGCTATTGTTAGAGCATTTTGTCAATGCAAAAATTTACAAGACTATTTGTCCCAGTGCTTCTTATGTTTGACTGGAAAATCGAAAAATCTGCCATCTTCATTTTTGCGCTTAGATATATCGCATTTCATTCATATGGTTTCGAGGTGGAAAGAATTGAAAATTATCCATCCTCAAGCACGTTTATTTTATATCACTATCATGGCATTCCTCATAAAAATCTCAAATTTTGAACAATTTCAGGAAGTAGCAAAATGTACTATTGTTTTGACAAATAGCGAAATGTTTGGGAATACGAAAGATAATATTCCGTCTTATGCAGAACACTGCTTTAAGAAATTACATGCTGTTGTCACACAGAATACAGTTCCATGTGAAATTATTGACGATGAAAAAGATGAGACAGAACGTTTTAATGACTTTGATACCTTTGATATGGAAATGGAAAAAACGACTCAGAGCATGTCA
>NW_017294001.1:0-586 GCF_001594075.2 Trachymyrmex cornetzi
GGATGAATATGACTAGCGCTGTCTTCCAGGATGGAGGTATGACACCTTTCTCTAAAAATTGATTGAAAAGGTTAAGCAGATGGTCCTTATATTTGGCTGGTAGAGCGTCGATCATAATATAACTAATCTGGTCTATCCCCGGAGAAGATTGTTTTCTAGATTGGGAGATGGCTAAGTGGAGTTCCTTGGTGGAGAACGGCGCGTCCAGGTGAGTAAAGAGTCTCCCCGAGCGATGCTTGTCTTCCGCAATCATCGAGTCTAATCCTATGGTAATGTTCGGCGGACAGAAAGGAGGACAAATTTTTTCTTTCGCCTTTTCCAGCTGAGCACAATGGTTTAAGTCGTCTAAAATTGTGTTAGAAGATTCCGCTAAGTTACGCCTTTTAAAGGCCTTAATAAGACGCCATATTTCACCTGTAGGAGTCTCATTGTCAATGGATTCTACGAATTTCCTCCACTGTCTCTTCTTAACTTTATACAAGGTCCTGGAACAAGCTGCTCTGGATTTCTTGAACGCTAGAAAGTTTTCCAAGGAAGAACATCGCTGGTAAGTCTTCGCAGCAGCTCTGCGGTTTAAAATGGCCCT
>NW_017294002.1:0-587 GCF_001594075.2 Trachymyrmex cornetzi
CGTGGCGCATGTATCCAATAGTGCGCGGCATTTAATTAATTCGAATTCGCGATTTTGTACGAGTATCATCGCGGTTGTCATTAATTGCGGTGCGAATGTGGGCGAAATGGTTGCGAGACACGTCGTATTATTGCCGGCTTTGGATGTTAGTCATAACATCTTTCCCGTTTTCGATTCTGCTGTGTCGCCCTTTGTAACTGCGGGCGAATATTTGTCGATGTGCAAAAGCGTGTTATGTTTTTTTTGACAAATGGTGCAATTCGCGTAACTGCAAGGCTTGCCTCTATGCGAACGCAAACAATTGTAACAAAGCCTGGCGTTTCTTATGACTTCGATACGCTTGGGGACGTCCAACTGCTTAAATTTATCGCACTTGAATAATGGGTGTTGTTTAGTTTTACATGCTACGCAATTATTCGCCGTATTGATTATAAAGGCTTTATTAGATATTCGCGGTTTTTTTACCGAGGGTGAATTCTTGTCGTCGTGTTTAGAGAGTTCCGGGCGAGTGCGCTTAGACACGCGAACCGCGGTTTTATATAAGAATTCATATAGGTCATCGATCTTTGGAAATTCATCGCGTTTGA
>NW_017294003.1:0-587 GCF_001594075.2 Trachymyrmex cornetzi
ACCATTGGATAAACCAACCATAAACATTTTGTCCGTATAACCAATTTTTTTTCAGTGTAGTGGGCTAATTTGGAGCGCCGTAGAAGTGCGCAATTTAAGAAAACATTAATAGAATAATGTGTATTAAGATGTTAATTTGAACGTTTCGGCTTTCGGTTTTAGCCATATTCAGCAAATACGATATTAATATGTTAACAAAGAAAGTGGATTGGGATAATGCAGAAATTTTGGATGAAGAGAGATTTTTTTAACAAGCGTTTTATTTCAGAAAAAAAAATTATAAATATAAAACGGCAAAGTAACGGTTTCAATCTTCAGAAAGATACAGGCGGTTTAGATCGCATATATAATGACTAGGGCCCGGCTGTTCGGGCGCGATCTCGGGTCGCGCGCGGAGCACCACTGCGTGCTAGTGAGTCGAACGCTCGCTGAAATGACCGCCGCTCATATTTCTGCGAGCTAATGTGTGTGGGAATAGGGGTAAGGGTGGGGGTAGGGGTGGGAGTGACGTGGGGTGGTGAAAATGGTTAGCATATTGTTATCTAAAATCTCTTGATTTATTACAGAAACTTGCTTTTTTGAGGCAT
>NW_017294004.1:0-588 GCF_001594075.2 Trachymyrmex cornetzi
GAATTTTATGTAAAAAAGACGCTAAATTATGAAGGGGACTACCCGTGGAAGAGACAATGACACGTAGCGGAAAGCCCACTTTATGGATCTTTTTTAAGCCATATGCACGTGGCAGTATCTTGTTGAAAGAATATAAATATTTATATGTGGAGTCAGAAATCAACTCGTGACGCTTCCAACGTTTTAGGAGTGACAAAAAGATCAGAAATAATCGCATTAATTGGATTGCGTTTGAGCAAGGTGTATGTTTGGGAATCAAAAAACAGCAATTCCATATCTCCAATATAATCAACCTTATCACAAGCTACAACGACATTACCCTTATCAGCATTGGTGAAGATAATCTGTGGATCATTGTTATAAAAAACCTTTGTTTCTGATTACATCGAGAGAATGGATTTATCAATGTCCGTGTATGTGGAATTATTCATATTCTTCAAAAGTGGGAAAACTTTGTTTCTCACAGACATTACCCTTATCCACAGATTATCTTCACCAATGCTGATAAGGGTAATGTCGTTGTACCTTGCCATCCGCTGTCTCAAAAAGTTGATACTATAGTGAGTTTGATAGACAGAATAATTTTGC
>NW_017294005.1:0-588 GCF_001594075.2 Trachymyrmex cornetzi
ATGCCTCCATGAGAACTAAAAGGATGTATAGGATACCAGTTTGACGTATAGTAACATGTAGGCATACGTAAGACAGTGGGAAGCTACCCCATGGAGACTGAAAGTGCCTATAGGCTACTATAGGATAATGATGCATAGGATACCAGTATACACATCTCTGTCCTATATGCACCTACCTGTTCCTATACGTCAAGATGCAGAATCCTATAGGCCTTTAATTCCCATGGGCATCTCTTCCGTATTCTTATGGGTACCTATACTAACTTGAGAGAATAATTCGTAACTCCTAAAAACTGCAAGCCACGATAATAATTAATTAATAAACGAGGTACGTTCCACGTCGGGAGTGAAAAAAAATCCTGATTGTCATAAGGAAAATAATATACTCCTAATTATTTTGAGTCACCAAATGCACCTTGTTTATCACATATGACCTTCAAATTTTGGAGTTATGGAAAAATTATCTTAGATTTTCACGTGGAATTACACCAGTCGGCTGTTACAGCATTTTGCGTACACACTCAAAAATATGTATATTATAGGAACTACAGGGTGTCTCAGAATATTTGTGACTATTTTGGGACTATA
>NW_017294006.1:0-589 GCF_001594075.2 Trachymyrmex cornetzi
CTATGAATATATAACTAAAATTCTAAATATAATGCTACATTAGCCAATTTATTAACTACGTTCCTGCTTAGGAAGACCCTTATTTGACGATTACTTACACCACACTGTCATTACTCCTCTCTGCACCGTCGGGCCGCGTTCCACTCGGGTGCCCTCAGCCTCTTCCGGTTGCCTCTATCCACGAAATACGCACCTTCCCGAGCACGTACAACATGCATTAACCACGTACATTCCTGCGTGCGCACATTCCGACATCCCTATCTCTTTGTCTCTTTTGTTGGTAACGTTTTACGAGCACCGCTCGACGTATATGTATGAAGATCATACAGATCACATAGAATTTATCGCGCGGTGTAATGTTAATTTATAGTACATATGCATTTATAACAGAGAAAAATACGAGTACATAAAATAGATGCGAATCTGAGACGTCGCGTGTTTCTGATTTTTTTAAAAGTCATACAGTTTGAATCTGTATTTATGCAGTTGTTAAATTTAAAATATATATAAAGTTAATATGTAATCGTAATATATATATATATATAAATACATATATTATATAAAATTATATATATCTACTATTATATAT
>NW_017294007.1:0-589 GCF_001594075.2 Trachymyrmex cornetzi
AAAAAATTAACTTTTCATTTCATTTATGAACAAATTCTAACCACAGCTATCTCTATATGATTTTTGTGCTAAGTATATTATGAAATGTTAAAAATATATAGTTTTATAACACTGCGCATTTTTAATTAAATGTACGTTTAGCATACTTTTGTGCGAATTGCCTATTTATAAAACAATTTCAATTCCATCGTCAAGTAATAAAAATTTTAATTATTTGTTTCAACAAAAGTTTCGTAAGCTCATTATCGGCAAATGCAGTCTAAATATTTTTCTGATTCTCTTTCACATTTTCACGTCAGTCCTCTCACGTCATTTCTATTAACTTTTCGTCGACCATGTAGAATTTCATCAACCTGAATTTTTAAGGTTCAGTGCAGATTTTTATATTGTTCCGGATTGTACAAAAATCTGAAAAATTCTTGCATACCTGTGAAAGCTTTATCACTGAGTTTTTATCTTTTTACTGTCTCATAGTCGGATTGTATTTTATTTACTTTTTGTAGATTTAAATTTATTTATCAGAAAGTTTTTAAAAATTATTTCAAATTTTTTTAAATTTATTTGGCTGAAGATGGTTCCAAAGTGAACT
>NW_017294008.1:0-589 GCF_001594075.2 Trachymyrmex cornetzi
TTACAATCGATAATCCATGCTTATGATCACTTGAAATTCCTTACTGAATTTGAAATTAGCTAATTATTACTATACCTTTTTAAAATTAACTTCACGCGTGCAAACATATATGTAATGCTTACGCTATTCATATAAATGCCCGAGTAGAAATTTGGTCAGGCATGCCTTATGTCGTATAAGGCCCTGATCGGGTATGAATAAGGCATACTGAACTACGACATGCTAGATCAATACCTTTATAGGACCTTTTTATTTTACCTTCAAAATTAATTTTAAAAATCAGTCATGCATGCTTTATACGGCGTCAGTCAGGACCTTTTCCAGTTTGTCCTTAAAAATTCTTTAAAAAATTTTATAATCTAATATATGTACAGTTGTAACGGTAATGTAAGAACCAGAACCTTTTTGAGTTTTTTCCAACACACACATTTTGAAGAATGTCATTCGCTGTTGTTAGAGTAAGTTTGAATCTCGCGCTTCAGCCTCCTCGTACACAAGAGACAATGAGCAGTAACATAAGAATTTAAAAAATAACAAATAACTGAAATGAAAGAATCAATTATTTATTATTTTCTTATTCTATGTATTT
>NW_017294009.1:0-589 GCF_001594075.2 Trachymyrmex cornetzi
CAAATCAATAGTATTAGTTCCATTGACTTAAAAAAATTACAGTATATATAATTTCATTCTTTAAAGAAATGGAACAGTGGCGTTGTAATGAAAAATGTAATTTGAATACTAAAAAATCGTAAATATGTTGACTTTAAAATAGTTTTTTACTTGAAAAATTATAACTCTTTAAATTTATAATATTTTCAAATTTTTGTTTTAGTCTAATACTATTGAAATGATTTACACTATGCTTTGGTCATTTTGACACAGTGATCCCATAAAGGATTAATATTATTTTTAATAATAATTCAATAATAATTAATAATAATATTAATAAACTATTCTTTGTGTTTGAATGTATCTAGTAATTCATACTTCTGTTCTTTTTTTTTTTAATGACTTGTATTTTATTAATTTAATACAAAATTAAAAAATTTTTTTAAGTGCAATATTTAATTAAATATATTCTTTAATAATTTGTTTTCTGTTACTAGGCTATTAAAAAATATGTTACATTTGATATTAGAGGTAAATTGGGTCGTACAGTGCCTGTACTGTTACATTCACAGTTACGAGATTGCATTGAATTATTATTGCAACATAGATC
>NW_017294010.1:0-589 GCF_001594075.2 Trachymyrmex cornetzi
ACGCAGGTCCTCTCGGGGCATGGATGCTTCGGGAGGTTCCTGTGTCGGATCGGGAGGGAGACTACTAGAAGGTGTTGGCACTGTGACTCGCCTAATGATACAGCGAAACACACATTGGCCTACTGTCCGGCATGGGAGACAGAAAGGGCAGAGCTGAGGAGGGTAATTGGTGCTGATCTATCGCTTAGGGCGGTGATTAGGGCCATGCTGCAGGAAGATAGGAGACATGCGGTCATTGACTTTTGTGAGGTAGTTATGACCAGGAAAGAGGTGGCTGAGAGGGCTAGAGAGAGAGGGGATTCGGTGGATGAATAGGCGAGAACTCACCTAGAGTAAGGTCATGATTGAGACTAGCTCAATATGACAGAGTAGGAAGTCTAGTTTTTCTCTTCGTGAAAGTGTAGGGTCGTTGTGTGGGATTTAGTTGTGCTCCTGGAGGGAGTTAAGTTTCGAGTGCGTTTGATTCTATCTTGGGACGTAATGACCAGTGTTAGGTGGGGCGGCCGAACCGATTATCGGGTCGGCCAGATGTCCGGTCGTCGGGCATCGATTCCACGGGGAGGGGGCTTCTCCATCTTTAACTTAGTTT
>NW_017294011.1:0-590 GCF_001594075.2 Trachymyrmex cornetzi
TTTACCTTGGGCTTCCGTCCATGGTTCCCCGCTTGCCGGGTAATCGGACGGCGGGATTGAGGACTCCTGGCCCAAAACTTCTCCAAGTCCAGACCCTCGATCATCACACTCCAGTCCGGCCCTCGTCCTATCCGCATAGGAGTCTCCTCGCTGGTCCGCATTAGGACGTCTTGTTTCAGCCACAATCCTCCCAGCCTCATCCAGTCTCGTCACTCGAGAGGGCCCGTCCTCCAGCCTCTTACGGGTCCCCCCGATGGGTGGTCGGTACGCCGGTGGAAGGTCCATATCGTCTCTTTGCGACGCTCCTTCCAGCTCCCCTTCTATATCGCGCGTGCTGCGCTCGCCTCGAACTCGTCTTCGGGTCCTGACAGGGGATCCTCCTCCATGAACCTCCCCTTCCGATGAGGGAGCACGACTCCTGCCACGGTTTCGCCTACTTCCCTCTCTCAGTTCCTCAACCGTCTGCTGTAACGCCTTTATTTGCCCATTCATAGTGGTTTTCTCCCTTCGCAGGGTGGAAACTTCCTGGCGAAGTTTGAGGATTTCCCTTTCAAGGGCCATGTTAGCGGCCCTTGTCTCGTCCACCGGCC
>NW_017294012.1:0-590 GCF_001594075.2 Trachymyrmex cornetzi
TCGCCACTCGGGCGAAAGGGGTGCCGCCTAGAAGTCGTGGGTGAGTGAAAGATACATTGAATTATTCAGGTATAGTCCTGATAACTAACGGGGAAGAGGTTAAACAACTTAGAATATGACTTCATGTTCGGGCGGTTTTGTCCGTCGTGGGACATGGAGTGTCTTGGAAAGAGATTCTAGCTGGCGTTGATCATGAGCGTTGAATATAGACAGAGTCTCCCCTGGGCGTTTGCCATTGCACGTGGGAGTCTCTGATATGGGCACGGGAGCAGGGCCACCCGGTGTTAAGCGTTCCGCTTGTTACCCGTCAGAATTGTTAGAATAGGGGTGGGAGTCGCCCTCGGCGGCGTTAAGTGTTCGGCTGCGGGGGGTGGCTCTCGCTGGCGGACGGCCGGCCTTGCGACTCCTGTGGGGGTTGCCGGCCTCCTGTTACAGCGTAGGCGGGGAGCCAACACTGGATGAGTACTGCTCATTCGGTGGAGGTTCCCTGATTCCCGGGTGCGTCTTCGGGGGGAGGAGGTGGGGAGCGTCGGGGGGGCCTTATGTGCCCCGCGCGGCACAGAGCGCTCTTCGAGGCATACCCTCGGCGC
>NW_017294013.1:0-591 GCF_001594075.2 Trachymyrmex cornetzi
AGTTGATTGCCTTTAAAGAATATCGCCCCGTTTGTTTGCTCGCAGTAACCAACAGCAAGTCGAGTTTTCCGCTTTGTTGTCGATAATTCGCCGTTTCGCTTAGCGCGGTTAATACCAGAGCATCCGCTAATGCTTCTTCCGCGACGACTTACGAATCTGCGCAGCTGCGCTAATTGTTGCGGTACTAATCAGCTTAACTAGCCGAGTGGGCAAGTGAACGTCCACACACGTGCTTCCTAAATGCATTAGCGCAACATAGGAGGATCCTCCAACCGAGCGATTTCCTATCGATTTTCGGAGTGTCCCGTCGCCGCACTGTTACAACACGAAACCGCATTTCTCTGTCAAAGCTCCGAAAACTCATCTAATAAAATCAACCAAACGATTGTATTTTTATACCTATATATATATGTAGGTATAAATAATTTTAAGAAACATAGTCTATTTCATTCTTTATGAATAAATTGTTAATTATCCAGCAAGAAATGATCGTCAATGAAACGTCGAATCGATGTTAAATTGGTATTAAAATCATCGTATCGATATCGATTCGACATCAATTCGATGACTCATTTCTAGCTGGATAATATT
>NW_017294014.1:0-592 GCF_001594075.2 Trachymyrmex cornetzi
CGCCGCGCGCACTCACTCCCGTTGCACTTCTGTTCGTGCCGGCCCGGCGCACTCCGGCATTCGGGCTCCCCGTTGGAAGCGGGGGTGCAGCAGCCCGCCTTTGGTCTTTCGCGTCCCTTACCGCCGCACTCGCGTCCAGGGCCGCTTTTTGCTCTCTCTTCTTTCTCCTCTTGCGCGCCCTCTTAGATCCCGCCTCCGTCCAAGCCTCAACGTCGACTGAGTAGTCAGCCGGAGGCGGTAAGGTCTCCGGTCCTCGATCACCCCCGATCCCCATTCCGTTACTGTCGCGTATCGTCCCATACCTTGTTCGCTCCGCGTACAAGTTCCCGCGTTTGTCGGGTACAGGTCGTCCAGTATCCACCAGCGTTTCCTGTCCCGTCTCCCTTACCCTCATCGTTCGGGGGAGCCTGTCCTCAAGCCTCCTCCGGATCCCACCTATCGATGGTCGGTACGCCGGGGGGAGGCTTTCGGCTGTATCCATTTCAACACCGTCATTCCTCGCCAGGCGCTCTCCTCTATCTCTTCCCCGAGTTCTCGCCGGTAAGCCTGCACCACTGGTCTCTCCGTCCGAGGAAAGGGTGAGTCTTCTGCC
>NW_017294015.1:0-592 GCF_001594075.2 Trachymyrmex cornetzi
TTGGCAGCTCTAGGCATTTGTCTCACAGATGTTTCATTGATACGCAATTAGAATATTCATTTTCATTAATTATGTATATGCGGAAAGTTAAAATAATTTGCTCTGTATCGAGAAAAAAGTCTGGTGCATTAATTGGAATTCTGGTTGGACAAATCAGAATTTTCTGGTTGAATCTATTATAATTTTAGTTGAAGTAATCAGAATTTTGAATCATTAGAATTTTCTCGACGAATTTCTGTTCGTCGTTTTGCAATCAGAAATTGTTTTCAGTGTAATGTTACTATTATTACGAATGGATGTATGACTAATCGTATGGCAATACTACTGCCGCACACATCTCATGAAGAGTATGATCGTTAAAATATTCGTGATAATAGATTAATAGAGCAGATAAGTAAATTATTGAAGTACTAAATCTTTAAGGAACAGAATAGGTATTTTATCATTTAATATGTATAAATTATTTTATAATTTATACATATTATTATAATTTATATTAATTTCGACAATTTGACTCGAGTAAAATACCACACTGAAAAAAATATAGTCAATTTTAATAAATATTTAGTTGAATACATGCCAACTAAATATT
>NW_017294016.1:0-593 GCF_001594075.2 Trachymyrmex cornetzi
TCACTATGTTTTACACTTTTCCGTTAGTGGGCAAAAAACGGCCTTTTCTTTACTATGTTCTTTGTCTTCTGTTTCTCAACAAAATTAAAGTCATTTAAAATCAGCGTTAAAAATTACCAAATTCAAATTTCACATATCTCCACGAAAAATGATCGCGAAGCAATATTCGAAAAAGCATTTTAAAGCCATAACAAATATCTATAATTGTGAGTTAAGTTTAACACTTTCTCTTTAAAATGGTTTTTAACCATTACGCTATACAATCTTTTCACTGAGTGATTTGAAATGAATAATACATTTTCTAGTCTTTTCTTTAAAAATTTCTCAAAATTTTTGCCGCCGGTATTAGCATTACTCGAAGTGTATCACGTTTCGCGGTAGGACTTAAACCTTATGTGTGTGTGCGTGCGTGCTTGCGTGCGTGCGTGCGTGTGTGTGTGTGCATATTTTAAAATTGAGTATTACCGCCTCTACGACAAATCACTTCTTGATAGAATATCCGTATGTTGATAAATCGCTGGATTAAATTCTATGGAATTTCACGCCAGATTCGTTGCAAAATATCGCTCAATTCTTGTAAATTTTGAGGCTGA
>NW_017294017.1:0-593 GCF_001594075.2 Trachymyrmex cornetzi
GTTTTAAACATTTTTTTATTTAATCGCGATGTTTCGAGTTATTTGGCTGTCTAAGTTAAAATTATATACCGGGTCACCCGGTATATGAAAACTATATTTAAAAATATATTAAAGTATACAAAATATATAAAAGTATAAAAATATATAAGGAAGTGTATAAAATATCTTGTAAAAAAATATATTTATAAAATCAAATATGATCACTTAGGGGGGTATTCCACTTCGGCTGCTCAAGATGTGCTTTTCAAGACGATTTTTGGGAATTAAATTTGTAAAAATAGTTAAATCTATACAGCTAATGTTATGCATTTTACATTTATCTATATTTGAAATATTATCTTAAATTTTTACAAAGCGTTCAATTGTTAATTGTAAAAGATATAAATAAATATATAAATCGAGTTTGAAAAATTTGCTTTCATCGGGCGTACTGATTGCTGCTGCCCTCGTCATCTGAAACAATTTTTTTTTGTTTTATTCTTTATAAATGTAGTTATCGTTCGGTCCTCTAATAAACAATTGGAAGAAGCGTTGACAAAATGACGGCGCTTGAAAAAAAGTGTTTCAATTTTTACTAAAAAATATTCACCTTT
>NW_017294018.1:0-593 GCF_001594075.2 Trachymyrmex cornetzi
ATTAGAGTGTACAGAGCGCGTGAAATTCAAAAAGTCACCTTACTTTTTGATCACACCTCGTATGTTCTATCACATGTAAGTATAAATTAAAAATTTTTTAAATTATTTTATTTAATTTTAAATTCTTAACAAGAAAATAAAGGACACATAAGAGTCAAATATAATAAAGTATTTGAAAACATGAGAAAAATCAAAAGAAATTATTAATAATATAATATTCTATAAATGATTAAAATATAACATGTTTCAGTCTCACGATTGAGCCTTCTTCAGATATACATACAGGAGATGTTACATTGGAAGAGAGCAATCGAATAGATAGAAAAAATTATACATATAGTGATAATGGCCAGTGAGAAGTTTTGCTGAGAAACGGAAATCACTCGCAAACGGCTGGATGACCGGTTGTTTAACATTTTCCGGTTCTGGTAACAAGCCAAGTTAGAAATAAATTAAGAACATAATAAAAAATTAAGTAAAATCGTCACTCTGGTCAAAACAACTCATGAGTGTTCTATTGCTTAATTTTTTATTATCCTCTTAATTTATTTCTAACTTGGCTTGTTACCAGAACCGGAAAATATCAAACAACC
>NW_017294019.1:0-594 GCF_001594075.2 Trachymyrmex cornetzi
TCGCCCGATTCTGGGATGAAAATAGCGTTCAAGACCGATTTTTAGATTTAATAGAAGTAAAAGACTGTAAAGCAGAAAGTTTATATCAAATAATAAAACATTACTTCGATAAAAATAATATTCCATATACCAATCTGGTGGGCTTTGCTGCTGATAACTGTTCTGTTATGATGGGAGATATGGGAGGATTACAAGCTAAGCTTAAACAAATTGCACCTGATTTAGTCGTACAAGGCTGTGTTTGTCATTCAGTACATTTATGTGCTTCTAAAGCATGTACAAAGCTACCGAATACAATAGAGCAATTTACACGAGACATCTACTCATATTTTAAAAACAGTAGTTATCGCCAGGAGGATCTTCGAGAATGCCAAATATTTAAAAATGAAAAGCCACATAAAATGCTTCGATTAAGCCAGACAAGATGGTTGTCCCTTCGTGTAAGTATTGATACATATTGTTACATATGTTAAAATAGGAACTTAATCATTTTAATTATTATCAGAAATAAAATATTATATGTTATATACAATTTTGTAATAGAAATTTAAATTGTTGACAACTGATATGTATTAGTACATGATATTATTATAA
>NW_017294020.1:0-594 GCF_001594075.2 Trachymyrmex cornetzi
ATGTCTAACAATAAGTAACACACAAGGGACAAATTTGAAAATAAAATGTTATTACATGCACGTTAAAGGTAAAAGGAAAACAAATAATACATCCAACATACCACAGGTTCTTCGCCTTTTCTGAGATTCACTTAAGGAACCGAACTCTCGAAGTGATTTTTTACCAATCACTCGAGGCTCTTTTACCGCATCTGATATAGATGTTTTTATTATAGAAACGTCGAGCCAATCCTTATATTTCGCTTCTAGCTTATTAGAAATACGGTGACATTCAATCCACCTTTTTTTCCAATTTTTTACAAAATTGGAAATGTCACAATAGTCCGGTATTTCGCCCAGATGTTTCTTAACGTAAATTTCAACTTTTCGAATTCCTTCCGAACTACTTGTCGAACGTAAGAAACTTTTATATAAAAACCGTCTTGTAAAATCAACTGCTTTATCTAAAATGTAATAAATATCCTTTCAGTAAAAATCAGCTTTGTAATCCTAAATTTTAATAGTTTTGCCTTAACTCTTTAAAGCATCGGGGAACTTATAATTTATATATATAAATTGCAGTTTTTTCTAAATAATTGCGATATTAACATACGT
>NW_017294021.1:0-594 GCF_001594075.2 Trachymyrmex cornetzi
ATGATCAATATTTTAGTAGGTTTGCAATCAGGAAATACAAAAAATCCTTGTTTTCTCTGCCTATGGGACAGTCGTGCTCGAGAGGAACATTGGGTAAGAAAGGAATGGCCAAAAAGAATCGAGATGAAGGTTGGTTCAAACAACGTCATTTATGAGAGTCTTGTTGAAACTAATAAAATCTTGTTACCTCCTCTACATATCAAGCTTGGCTTGATGAAGCAATTCACTAAAGCTTTAAACAAAGATAGCAAATGTTTCAAGTACCTTCAATCAAAGTTTCAAAATTTGTCTGATGCTAAAATTAAAGAAGGTATATTTGTAGGGCCTGATATTCGAACACTTATGAAAGACAATAAATTCCTATCAACCATGACATCGGATGAAAAAAAAGCTTGGTCCAGTTTCCAAAGCGTTACAGAAAATTTTTTGGGAAACAATCGGGACCCAAACTATAAAACAATTGTATCTACTATGTTGCAAAATTTTCAAAAATTAGGTTGCTTGATGAGTCTGAAATTGCACTTTATGTTTTCTCATTTGGATTACTTTCCTGATAATGTTGGAGCATTCAGTGAAGAAATGGGTGAACGTTTC
>NW_017294022.1:0-594 GCF_001594075.2 Trachymyrmex cornetzi
CGTCTCCTGTTTCGATAAGAATACCTGCCTTGTTCTATTGGCCTGCATCCATTTTTTTTGATAATTGGGTAAACAATTTTTTTGCAAATTGCTTTTGATTACATTCAACTGATCGGTAGATAATGCTCTATTCAAGGAATTAATATGGTCCATTAAAGCAGTTAACTTTCCTGCATTGTCTTTTGTTGAAAGATTCCAAATTATTTCACACAAAGTAATATTTTTTATTTTAAACTCCATATTTTTCCAGAAAAGCTACAATAAATTGATGTAATTGAAAATAATGAAAGAATTATAATTGAGCAATGAACAAAATTGACAAATAAATGTAAACTATATAATATATGATTGAAACACGTAATTATGACAAATAATTTAGATGTAATGCAAGAAAAGTAATTAACTACTATAACCAAAGATACGTATCGCGAATAAATGTTAATTTTTAAACGAAAGAATATTCGGTTAATATATGTTTCTGAAAGAATATCCAAGTAAGAATAATGTGTTGTGGAAATAAAATTATATTGCAGACAAAGTATATATTAACATAAATTCGGAACGAAAAAATAAATAACGCTTCCTGTTGAAAAT
>NW_017294023.1:0-595 GCF_001594075.2 Trachymyrmex cornetzi
TAAAAAGAATCAATGAAAAATTGTATATTTAAAAAATGAAAGTATGGATTAGAATTTTTATCTCAAAATAAGGTCAAGTATCTGCGCTTAAACGTTGAAACGATCTACCGGACTTTGCTCTGTCATTTTTTTCCGAGAATTTTTTCATTCTACTTATAAAATTTGTTAGTAAGAAATATACACAAATACAAAGTAATTATTTATTTTATTAATTGCATATAAAATTGCATATATATATTGTATAAAAAACTGAATAAAAATTAAAAGATACAACACACAATAAAACGTTATACATAATAAAATGAACTGTTATACATGTGTTATACACTCTAAATTTTTGGGAGTGAAATTTCACTCAAAGGGAGTGAAAAATGTCACTCTTAGTGATCGTGATAGATGCGCCAGTCCGACAGGAGTGAATTTCCAATTTAAGGGGGGAGTGAAGCATTCACTCTTTAATTGGAATAAATTTTTCACTCTTAGGGAGTGAAGAATCACTCGAAGCGAGAGTCAATTTTCAATCTAATGCGGAGTAAATAATTTCACTCTCTCGAAAGGACTGAAATAATTCAGTCTTACAAGAATGAATTTTTCT
>NW_017294024.1:0-595 GCF_001594075.2 Trachymyrmex cornetzi
TACCTTTATATACTACATATATACTATATATTTTATATATACTACATATAGTTTAAAGGAAAAGGAGATGGTTTATAATCTTTAGAGGAAAAAAATGAAAAAAATTTGCTGCTTGATCGTATAATATATATTGTCACTAACGCTGTCACATACAGTTATTCTGTACAACTCACAGAGTTTTAATCACGCGATGGATAACATAATAAATATTGTGCGAAATATACCTGAAGAGCATCTACTCGAAATCATCGATGATGTTTTCCAAGACATTGAAGGCATTGATAATATTGGAAACATCGATGATGATGAGTATCTGTCAGATGACTCAGGATATTGTTCGAATTAAGACGTATGTGTGTGTGATACGACCGAACGGGTGTCAAACGAACTGCATGGGACGTTGATCTGGATACTGTACAAATTAAGGTAACAACACTAATGATATTTATTATAATATTAATAATTTTTTACTTAATTTATTTTTATAAATATACATGGTTGGAGTGTATGTGAGCACGCTATAAAACAACACTTTTTTTTTTTTGTTGACGAGGAGGAAATCTTCAAAAGACGCCCGGGGAACCACCCCGGGCAG
>NW_017294025.1:0-595 GCF_001594075.2 Trachymyrmex cornetzi
TGTTGTGAACTCGTGACGTTCAATCGTTGGCGCGCGCGCTCATGTCGATAAGTGGCAGCCATGGCGCTGAACGGGCGCTGGCGTGCGGCACTTCTAGTGCGCTGAAGTGAATGCAGAGCGGCGCTGCGGCCCCGAACGCCCGGCCTCGTGTGTAGAGTGAGTGCACGGTTGTTGTTGTTGCTTGACGGCCATGTTATCTATCGTCTCTACTCGGAAGCTTTAATTGCTTTGGTCGGATTCGTTAATCCGTGCTATCGGTGGCATCTTGCCTTTTCATCAAGGAGACGTCCTTGATTACGGAACTTTGCTTGTTTCGCTGAGTGAGAAGGGCCATATTCATCCGTGGATCAACTTCTGGGGACGTCGCGGGACGTTATTGTATTCTGCGATCCACGGACGCTCGCTCAGCGTGCGCAGGAAGCCCTTGTTGCGACCCTGCTCATGATAAGGAATAGAGTACGTATCAATCGGAAGCCGGCATTGCGGGATATACTTACCTCTGACGACGAATTGTATAAAAGCTACTTCTAAGAACGGTCGCTTCCAGCGAACAGAGTCGCTCAGAGCGAACATAACCGCTCTGAGCGTGCATCAT
>NW_017294026.1:0-596 GCF_001594075.2 Trachymyrmex cornetzi
CAAATGTTAAACAAGGACAATGGATGCATCATGCGCATCATGCGCGTTACGGAACGCACCTTAGGTAATGTAGGTAAATGGGTAGAATTTTGGAACTTACCGACTTACTGACTGTGTGCGACTTACGACCTCTGTGAGTGAAATCCTTTCACTATGGCGCGACTTTGGTCGAATGCTCTATTTTGAATGTAACGGTCGCTGCGACCTCATGAAACGATTCTTTGTCACTTCTCTAATATGCCTTGTTGGTCAGCGATCTGGCTTCACTGACCTCAGACTATCTTGCCTTGTTCGTGCAAGCTCACTTGCTGTCCAGATGGTCTGGTATCCTTGTGCTCGAATGTTCTCGATTATGCGTATCACGAATGCCTTTGTTTGATGCTACTTGTGAACGTCCGGATCCCTGTATCCGGCTCGAAGGACCATGTTATATTCATGCGAGGATTAACAAGAAATTAACAACTCGCGGCGTTATCTTCACTTGCAGAAAATAACTGCTTTATTTATATGAGAACTGCCTTGCACGCAGCTTTTTACATGCTCAGCCATCTTAGTTCTATTACTACACTGTGTTAAAGATATAATAGAGAGGCGGT
>NW_017294027.1:0-596 GCF_001594075.2 Trachymyrmex cornetzi
ATTTATTTGATACAAGAAATGTTAATTTGATTTAACAATCTTTTTTTACTAAACAAATATTTAATTATTTACTGTAAGTAAATGTTTATTTGGCAGTATTGAACTAAATATTTATTAAAATTGACTATATTTTGTTCTCAGTGTACGACATAAAATATATATATATTTAAAGACGGATTGTACGGGATAACTTGAACTCGCGTGCGTGCTCAGGATTACTTCTTCACCGTCCATGGATCAAAGTTACTCTGTCTAACTTTTGTCAAGAATTCCATCTCTCCGCCTATTTCTCGTCTTTGCGTCAAAGATCGGAAATCCAATGTTCGGTCCACAATCCCAAATGGGACTATAAAATGAGAAAATAAGATTTCTTCTTCCAATAATTTGAAGAAAGTTCTCGTACCTTTCGGTGAATTGATGCGGAATATATAACTGTGAATTCTGAAATATAAATTATAATATTATATCTCGTTTTTATCATTACTAGCACATTCCTTGCGCGCGCTACGCGCGCGCTCCTCCATTATACTCTACTTTTTAGACATTATAAAATATAATATTACGAATCTGGATTCAAAATGTTTGAATAAGAAAAA
>NW_017294028.1:0-596 GCF_001594075.2 Trachymyrmex cornetzi
TAAGACCTCGGTTGGTGTCACCGCGTATTCATTCCTCCATTCGAATGTCGACACTCCCCCCTGCGGAGACCGATCCGCAGGGAACAGTGTCGACACTATTTCTTCGATCGTCTCGGAGGGAAGCACCTCCATCACGCCTCCTCCGCACGTAGTTTCCGAAGCACCATCCGGTAGGGCGTACCCCATGGGTCTCTCTCTAGATCGTCTACCATTTCTCTCCAGAGTTTTGCTTTGGAGCGAGTAATCGCCCTTCTCAAGTCCCGC
Organism: Trachymyrmex cornetzi; assembly: GCF_001594075.2. Lineage (NCBI taxonomy): Eukaryota > Metazoa > Arthropoda > Insecta > Hymenoptera > Formicidae > Trachymyrmex > Trachymyrmex cornetzi. The sequence goes on from NW_017294028.1 coordinate 265, forward strand.
CTTTTGTCACGCAGCTCCTCCCATAGTATCCTCACGCTCGCAGGGAGCACATTTCCGCATCTCCGCGCCCGCGTCACTCTTCTCCTACACGCATTGCAGGTCCTGCGCAGCTCCGCTACCTCCTCGTTCCACCAATAGGTGTACGGTCTCCTGGGCAGACCCCTCCTCGGCATGGATGCATCCGAAATATCTTGAAGCATCCTGTCCATGCACTTGGCTCCCCTGGAAGCGTCGGATGGTATGTTGCTCCAGGTCGACTAAATCGCCGCGGCTTCTATTTGGTCTGGATCCGCCTTATTGACCACCCACCGTGGGAAGACTCGAAGGGCCGC
>NW_017294029.1:0-597 GCF_001594075.2 Trachymyrmex cornetzi
TATTTTGTAATATATATATATATATATATATATAATCAATTAATAATGTTATTTATTTATGACGTATTTACAATGTCATACTTATTAATGTCAAATAAATGACTAGTCGATGACGTATTGATAACGTTATTAGTGATCAGTTAATAACGCCATTCGTTTACGTTATAAATAATATGAAAATAATGATGTATTTTCGACGTTAATTTATTTGACATTATGTGGCTGTGACAAATCCATGTCATTTTTACGATAATACAACGTTATATTCGTTAAGAATGACCAATTAATTATGTTTAATAAACAATACCTTGCTATCAGGGTAAATTTACACAATTAGTGTACAACACGATATTTAATGATCAAAAAAAAGATATTACTTTTTTTTTAATCTTCCAGAGATGCGTGTTTAAAAAACGGTTTTTTAATTTTTATTATATATATATACAAGATGTCCCGAAATTCTTTGCCAAGCGCTCTTGTGTGAAGCGGACTGAATTGAGTCGAAAAGTCCTCTACTATTTTACAATTTCCGCAATAGTTAACAAGATATTAATTACTAAAAATCGCTGAATATTGATTTTCAATAATTTTTTACTC
>NW_017294030.1:0-598 GCF_001594075.2 Trachymyrmex cornetzi
TACAAATTTCAACGGATATACATCAGCGAAATCTAAGAAAATGCCCACTTAAAAATACCATATAAATAACGAAATGTAAAAAAGTATACAGGAACTAGCAGTGACGTTAATGTACCGCGATAAGGATTCTTTGATATAAAAATGATGACATAAACCACGACTGTGATGCCGCAGGCGAGCGACTTTCATTGCGATTTTTTCACTTACAGAAGTACGTCATTCAACAAGTTTGTGTTTTCCATGGCATGCCCTGGAAAATACAATCCATGGAACGTACTCAAGGTCACTCACGAGTACTATTTCGGCGACTGGTTGTTTCTCTATTACATAGCGAAAAATCTGGACAACTATATATTCAAGGAACTCCTTCAGAGTTTGGCGGAGGAATTGGAGAATAAACGTCACGCTCGTTATAAAATTTTACCGCTAGAAGTGGAGCAGGAATTGTTGAACAAGCAATGGGGAGATAATCTTAAATTTTCCAATGAGGATGAAAAAATAGCTCCTAAATACCCAAGCAGCAAAACAGGGCATTCTGACCAATCCAAAGCAAAATTGCCCTAATTAAGACAATAATGACTAAATTTCGACCTAAAAT
>NW_017294031.1:0-598 GCF_001594075.2 Trachymyrmex cornetzi
CTAGCGTCTTGAGTGGATTTTCCAACAATTTTTTAAATTTCTCCTAAATGACGTAAATTTTATGCATTCTTTCATAATGTAATGAAATACATTATTTTAGATAGCACACATAATCGTTATGATTTTAAAAAGAGATTTATTTTTCTACATTCTTTCTGTAATAATCTGTTCGAAATAAATTTGAAAATCGAAAAATGAGCGAATCACACAAAATCTGGTTAAATCTGAGATAACTGATTGATATAATTATTATGAAAATTTAAAGATTAATAGTTTCCCGAAATTAAAAACAATAATAGATTTTACGGGCGCTATGAAAGGGTTAACACAGCACAGAAATTGATGCGCAATTCATATAATAATCAACTAATATTCACATAATATTATGTGTACATAATATTATAGTAATATAAATGTACACTCACTTAACAAGTGCAACAGATTTTTTTCTATGATTTTCGGAATACAGTCTGCTCACCAAGCGATTGGTTCTTACTTATGGATCTACAAGTAAAACCCGATCGCTCGATGAGTAGGTCGCATTCCGAAAGCCATAGAAAAAATCTGTTGCAACCTTTTAGTCGGTGAGTGTACAAAG
>NW_017294032.1:0-598 GCF_001594075.2 Trachymyrmex cornetzi
AATCTTTCCTTTCCTCTTGTTCCATGAAAAAGAAGAATTTTGATTGGTTGATTCCTTTATGCATTATGCATTATGCGTTATGCAAGAGTGTGTGCTGCGGCCTTTACTCTCATTTTGTCTCTGTGACAGATTTCCTAACCTCAATAGTTGTCAACTTTTTTCGTGAGGCAGAGCGACACTTTTTTTCTGCCAGATTCTTTCATTTCGTGCAAAAACGCGTTGATTGAGTTTATTTTTTACGGCACACGATGCTTGTTTTCCTGCTGGATTGCTAATTGGATTACAATCTTGCCATCGTATTGGCTGCGATATTGACATTGAAAACATCGCGGCCAATACGGTAGCAAGATTAAAATCCAGTTAGCAATCCAGCAGAAAAACAAGCATCGTATGCCGCTGGCTTAAAATTCTTTAATATGATTGGTCTTGCCCTTAGTTCCTCACTGGATCTAAATGTATAAACTAATAATATTCAAGAATTTTACAACAGTTGCAAAGCTACTTTTTCTGTTGAACGTAGCCCAGTCTTCTCCAATCTCTCCCATGCCTATGGAGCTTTGATGCCCGCGTCCAATCAAAGTAAAGCACTATAATTTGA
>NW_017294033.1:0-598 GCF_001594075.2 Trachymyrmex cornetzi
CCCGCAGCCACCCCCCCGTGACACTCTTTTCCCTCCTTCCTATACCTTCCGAGAAATCCAAGTTGCGTTTCGGGAGAGAAGCTATTTTTTATGCGGCTCTACGTCTCGAATGCCAATGAGTTCCTTCTGCTTTTCTCTTGCCGTATCGTCTAACGTACCCTCGAACTTTAATTAGCATCTGAGAGGAGAAGCTTGTTGTACTGGTTTTTAAATAAATTTATCTTCTATAGTATAAAAAAAAACGTTTATAGAAAGAGAGTTCTGTTTAGCACAAATCTGTTTTTGATTTTCCTGTCAGTATTTTTTGGAAAAAAAATATAGAAACGCATTCTTACTTGAATTAAAAATGAAATAAATGAATAAAAGACTAGATAGAAAGTCAATTCGATTTCACTACGATGGGAAGATGTCAGAGATTTGAAGGATGAAAGAACAAACAATAATTATAGAATCTACAGAGAGTGCATTTGCCTAATTTGTTTTCGTATTCTCGTTAATTCTTTCTTTTTCTTTTCACTGCGAACAAACTCGATTACTATGAATTCGCATTACTTGGCGATATTTCGTCGGTTTTGTTATGGCAGTTTCATTGAACTAA
>NW_017294034.1:0-598 GCF_001594075.2 Trachymyrmex cornetzi
CATCCCATATGTTAAATCAATTTCGGAGAGCTTTCTTCCGATTTCTAGTATGTTCCACTGCAAATTAGCCTTTACTATTCCGAATACTTTGAAAGGCCTTATTAAGAAACGAAAGGATAAGTTAGAACTTATGTCTAACCAAAATGTGGTTTATAAGATATCATGCGAGAATTGTGATGCTAGCTATGTCGGTCAAACTAAAAGGAGATTAAGTACAAGAGTTAACGAACACAAAACAGACATCAGAAAAAATACCAGCTCCCCTTCTGTTATCTCAGATCATAGAATAAGGTTCGATCACAATTTCAAATGGGACGAAGTGAAGGTTTTGGATAGTGAATCGACTTATAATAAAAGACTGGTATCAGAAATGATACATATTAAACGACAAAAACAGGGTTTAAATAAAATGAAGGACATTGAGGCATTGCCGGAATCCTATTCTAACATTATTCGTGCTCTTTCTCCTTCATGATGTTATTCAACGCAATTCTCTTCTTCCTTTTTCTATCTTTCCCTTCTACTCCGTCTCCCCTCTTTATTCTTTTCTTTCCAGACATTTCTATCTAATTCCTATTTCGCCGAAGTGTGTCGCTCT
>NW_017294035.1:0-598 GCF_001594075.2 Trachymyrmex cornetzi
ATATATATATATTTTAATATTTTAATATATTAATTTTTAATATATTAAAAATATATTAAATTAATTATTATGCCTCGAAGAAAAGTAATTCGAACAGTTGAAGAAGAAGAAGAATTTCGACGTATTAAACGCGAAAGAAATGCAAAATGGCAATCTGATAAACGGGAAGCAAAACGAATGATTAATAAAGATTGTCAGTCTTTATCAAATATTAATAAGATTTATACAAATATAGCGCAAAATTCTACAAATTTTTCAAAAGTAACATTAATAAATTCTCAAACCTCAATCAATTCATCAAGTATAAAAATAGTATCTCCGATGAATGAAACGGTTACTACTACATTAGAAGAAATTGATACAAACATTACAAATGTTTCTGCAATAAGAAATAGTAACGAAATTGCTGTTATAAATGATAATATAAATTTAGTTAATAATAATAATACTAAAATAACTGAGAATAATCATAATTTAACTAGAAAAACTTTATTAAATAACATTTCCCCTATACCCAGCACATCAAATAGATTGATAAATTTAGTTAATAGTAAATTTGAAAATTTAACTAATTTACATGAAAAATTATCTCAAAATA
>NW_017294036.1:0-598 GCF_001594075.2 Trachymyrmex cornetzi
ACATGTACATATTGTTATCCAATATAGTTAAAATATAAAAAAAATAAATATTACGAAAAATTTCTAAAATCATAAAGTTTTATAGTAGTATAACTAATTTGTCATCAAACATGCGATAAAGTATTAGCTTTTAAAGTATTTAAGCAAATATATCTCGCAAATTATTAAAAAATTTTGTAATTGTATGTTACGTATAAAAATAAAAAAATTCTAGTGATATGTATTTAACATTCTTACTATTGCAATGTTTTACATTCATACATCTATAAATTCAATTTGATCTTCAACATTATAAATGAATTATTTTCACAGAACTTTAGTCATCTATATTTTGACGCACAAAAGAACATTAATAAATCAACTAAAGAAGCATTGAACACTGTTCAAAATTATCATATGTAGTGAATATTTAGATATATGTAATTTAAAAAGCATTATATTATATATTACACTTACTACATAAAACTTGCATAAGTTTTAATAAACCGTAACAAAAAAAAATCATGACTTTAAGCGTTTTTTTTTATGTTCAATGAAAAATATAAAAAATTCATCTGAAAGAGAGTGCACGATATCACAATATCATATAAATAGTTAG
>NW_017294037.1:0-598 GCF_001594075.2 Trachymyrmex cornetzi
AAGCACAGCCGAGCACGCGTACGAGTAGTAAACTTCACATAGTGCCAATAATAACAAATGTGTAATTAAGAAGTGACAAACTTTTATTATGTATTTGAAATTAGAGTAATTGTGTTTCTTTTTAGAACGACGTGTGGTTTTATTTCCATACGCGTGCTGCGTCGCGCGGTTAGTTGTCGCACTTCCTATTCGTTCTCGTCAGTACTTGTTTGCTTAGAAGGACTGAGTGCATCGTGCATAGAGAAGATTCAGAATAGGACACGTATGGACACGTAATAATATTCTAATATTATTAGTTCTTCATATTATCTTGTTATTATGGATGCAACAGTCAAAAATTTATTAAAACAGTGGGGTTTTGCTGAACTTGTTGAAGTATTTGCAAGTAAGTAAAGGATATAACCTGTTTATGTAACCTTAATTATGCTTTCCCAGACAATAAAAAGTGTCTCAAATCGAGTCATAAAACGTTTTTTGCGTCTAAAAGACGACTTATGTCACAATTTTAAACTTTGTGTTGTTTAGGTTATATAATATGCATAACCTTTTATTGTATTTTTATCGGGAAATTTGTTCATGATATTTCTAAAAATGTAGT
>NW_017294038.1:0-599 GCF_001594075.2 Trachymyrmex cornetzi
ACGTTAAACTTACAGTTGCAGATACATATGAATAAAAGATTAATTGATTTGTAAATACCAATTCATTTATAAATTTACGTAATACTATAACATATTAAAATTTATTAAATTTTTTCACGACAGTGTACTACAGAAAGTATATTTCTAACCAGTTCAACCAACAAAGATGCATGGTGCTTTGTAACGGCACAGATAAAAGTAGTTTGTTAATAAAACAATATTTGAAATAAATTCTATAACTGAGTTGTCATTTTAATTGCTGTATACCTGGAATATAAATTCAAAAATCTTGTATATAAGAATATATGTACGAAGTACATAAGGTGGGTGTTTAATATGTGGACATACATTCAGAAACAGATTTAAGGCACGATAGATCCATACAGACATCTGTCTTATTCGACATTGTTTACCAGTTATAAACGTTTTCGCATATCATTGCGAACCAAATATCGTTCGATATATGTCCAGAGAAAGTGTTTACTGATAGTCAGTAAGGAGACGCGTGAACGTGAGGACGTGTGATGTCGATACGCTGACTGAAATTGTAACGAAAATTAGTGATACGAAAACGTTTACAATTCAGAAATAAGGTTAAA
>NW_017294039.1:0-599 GCF_001594075.2 Trachymyrmex cornetzi
TATGATTATAACCGATCGTTACACGTATCAATAGATGGTAGATCGCGCTCTGAAAATTGTTGCATGTTCTGCAAACCATCGAAAAAAAAAGTGTTGCAACCTCAGTGTCCGCGACTGTACAGGAACATAAAATATCCGAAATTGCGACATTTTTCATCATACGTGTAATTTGATTGATTGCACTTCGTTGAAATAAATAATCGAAATATTACACACGACAGAGAACGTATAAATTGTTTCTATAAAAATCATTGTTTTTATATTCTTTATTTCTTAATACACAAACTGCAAAGATTTTATATTTTTATAAACAGTGTCATAAATTGAAATATAAATTTTTTATTTAACAATTTATTTGATAATATTTATTCAATAATATTTTATTTGGTACTTATTAGTTAAGTCATTACCTTTTAAAGCATTAATATAGGTATACCTACACTTTTAATGACTATTTTTGTATATATACATTTTTATATTAAGAAAAGGCCAAGATTTACGACTATAAGTGTGGCTATTTATTCTTCCAATATAATAATATCTTTATTTTAGACCGTATATGTGAGAAACACAATCAATACTAGAATTTTAAAATACCT
>NW_017294040.1:0-599 GCF_001594075.2 Trachymyrmex cornetzi
ATTCCACTCTAATTTTTTTATGCACGAATTATTCCAAATGCCGTCATTCCTCCGTTGACTATTTTGGAACATTTAAATATTATATATTTTTTTAAAAAAGATTTATTATTATAAAAAGAAATATTATTATTATTATTACATTAAAATATATTCGCGCGAGTAATATTAAAAAAATGCTTATCAAAATATTGTAAAATTACAATATCCTTCTCATCATTTTTTTCAATACGTCATTAATTGTAAGATTAAACGAACTTACCAAATAAAGTTCGATCTTAATTATGCCTTGTCTCGTCCGGATGAATAACTATGTAGTCATGTCCTCATACCTGCATTACCAACAGAGTTCATAGAATCTAAAAGTTGAGGATGGCGCTGTCCGCTCCCGCGCCGTCGACCGCGCCACATCTATTGCTCATTATTTAAATATAACGAAGCAAATCAAATAAATGGATGGGAAGGAGCGTATAAACGCTCAGGGAGTGGAAGGTCCATCCGAACGAGACAAGGCATAATTAAGATCGAACTTCACTTGGTAAGTTCGTTTAATCTTACAATTATGCCAAAGTCTCGTCCGGATGGATAACTATGTAGCTGTT
>NW_017294041.1:0-599 GCF_001594075.2 Trachymyrmex cornetzi
AAAAGAATTATGTAAATCGACAAAAATTCAATATTCGTTAAATATAATCTCATAATATCTGCATGTATTTTATCATAGAAAAGTGTATATATATGTATGTACATATAAATAAATCATTAAAAATATTCTGCAATGGCGGGATGTCCAATACCTAAAAATGATTTTAAAATAACAATTAGAAAATTAAATATACACATTCGTAACCATATTTTTGTTAAAGCAGTCATCGAAAAATTAGCAAATTATTTGTATAAGACTTTTGTTTACTTAATAATTTTAATTTAAACGAATAATAATTATGTATCATATCAATCGTATAATACTAAATTCCTATCGTTATTAAGACAGTACTATTACTAACATTATTATTACTAGTGGGAGAACATTTAATAAAACAAAGAAAGCAAAAATTGTATGCTAAAATATACTGAATTAATTTTGCAACTTGACTTTAAAGTATAATATTATATAGCAATCGTCATTGACTGATTGACAAAATTATTACTACCAGTAATTGAAGACGAGAAAACCCGGGATTAATTCCAATCCTGTACAAGAATCTCCGAAGAAACGTTAAACTAGACTTCGCGAATGGACTT
>NW_017294042.1:0-600 GCF_001594075.2 Trachymyrmex cornetzi
TTTATTTATTTTATTTTGTATTATTTTATTTATATTATCTTATTTATTTTATTTATTAATTTTATTTATTTATCATTTATTTAATTATTATTTTAACTTATTTTAATTCAAGTAATACAATTCAATTCATAATAAATCTTTATTTCTTTGCAACTCTAGCCATAAGTGATACTGTATGTGACACTTCGTCATACTCGTATATCAGGCAAAAGGTGAAACATGAGAAGAAAGTACCTCCCAGCGACATAATGCGTAAAAAGAAGAAGACTGAGCCAATGGACTCAATAACAAATAATATTACTGCTTTTGCGAACATAGCCAGTAATTGTGTGTCAGAGTTAAACCAAAAGGAGAATGAGACTGATATGTTTAAAGTTGCACTACAGAATACTCCAGGAGATTCAAAAATATCATTCATAATAGATGTACTGCGCATTAGCGAAATATATCGAAAAGGCAAGAAACCACTAATAACAGAAGTTGAAATACTATAATTTTATTCGCTATAAGTATTTAAATCTGGCCTACAATATATGCTCTGTTTTCTGCCTCCTATTCTTTATATCACTTTTTAAAAATTAAATATAATTAACAATAAGT
>NW_017294043.1:0-600 GCF_001594075.2 Trachymyrmex cornetzi
AAGCGGAAAGTGAGGAAACATAATTGTCAAACGTTAGCAGCACTCCGAAACGCCTTACAGGAGAAATGGCGTAATTTTAAACAAAAAGAAATAAGAAGTTTAATTAACAGTATGCCTCAACATATACGTGAATTAATAAATGCGAGAGGAGGCAATACACGTTATTAAAAAACACGCACACACACATACACGCACGCACACACATGGGATCAGATACCTACCACGTCTATGTCGTTAATCCTGGGTAATGCCAAGAATAGGATACACGCATACATTGTACACGCACTAACGCGAAATTAAGGGGGGAGTTAAAAAACTGCAAATTTAAAGATAAATTCAACTTCGTCAAAAATGATCATATCGAGATGTTTAAAAAAGTATTTTAACGCTTGAAATCTCTACTTTTCAGATCGGTACTTCAAAAAAACGGTCTTGCCGATATTTCGTGAAGTTACATAAACATAAATGAAAATGTGCCAAACCTCAAAATTTTTTACGAGATTTGAGAAGTTTGTCATTGAATTTAAGTCATGACTTAAATTAAAAATTATGCACAAATGCCGTTTACAGCTTTCGAAAGACTGAATCTTTACCTTTAAT
>NW_017294044.1:0-600 GCF_001594075.2 Trachymyrmex cornetzi
TTCCTCCGGTTCGATTTCGCATTCCATTTGTTCTGTAGACTTGCGCATTCTTTTTTCGGTAACATTTTCTGAACTTTGCGTTTCTCCAACACGTTTTAAAGAGTATTTTGCCCTACAATTCTGATGTACATAAATGTCTTGCTTATCGTCAAGTAATTTTTGTAGGTACTCATGCAATCCATCATTTTTTTCTTGAGAAACAGACATTAATGTTTTCAAACCTTTCGCGCCAACTTTATTTACTGGAGATCCCTGGAGAATAGTTGCAACTGCACCGTCACCAAAGTAGTGACAAATTGAACAAGAACTAGCAGATACATCCATGATATCTATAACATAAATATATAACAAGATTTCAATCTCGTATGTAAACCAAATAAATCGTAGAAAAAATACAAGAAACATAATTAAAATGTTCTCTCACCTGACGAGAATAAATTTATTGAAATGTAACACGAACAATTTTTGCACTATATCTACTACACCTTGCGTTCATAACAACACAATTAATTATATTTGTATTACAATAATACCAAAAAGACAACAACAATTAAAACACGTTGTTCCCTATGCGAGGCTAGTTATGGAATGTAAGGTTAA
>NW_017294045.1:0-600 GCF_001594075.2 Trachymyrmex cornetzi
TGTAGATACTCGAAACATTTACCCGTCTTATCAAGGGCTTTGACAAACTGTTTCATCAGGCCTTTTTTTTGTAATGGAGGGGAAATACCTGACGCATTCCCCGGACTCGGGGGAGAGTCCGGGGATATGTGAGGCTCGCACCCACTAAAACCCCTCCGGGTGTCCTTACTCGGGCCGGTGTTAGGGGGCTCCCAGAAACGCGTGCAGCATACTTCTGGGGGCCCCCCTGGCCCGCCGGCTTACGCGGGCCCTGACCTGCCCGGGGCTTTTTGACGGCCCACGGGCGGCGCTAGTGCGCCTTCTTCTCTATTTGGGTGCAGAAGGGGACACCGCCCTCCGCACCCCGCCACCCCGGTGGTTTGGGGAGGCAGGAATCGGGGAACCTGGCCCCCGCCAGGGTCCCCAACCCCCCCCGGGTGCGACGTTGTTGTTGTCGGCGCGACCCTTCCTCTTGGCCGGTGTTAGGCCTCTCCCCCGCTCGCAGCGCTTGTTGGCGACGGTTGGGCACAGGGTGCCCGTAGGCCCCCGCTGGCTATTTTTCGAGCGGGGGAATTACGCCGGGACTGTCGGCTGCGCCGGGCCCGCCTCAAGGGCGTCTAC
>NW_017294046.1:0-600 GCF_001594075.2 Trachymyrmex cornetzi
GGGGGGGGGGGGGGGGGGGGCGAAGCAATTCCATCAATTGCATAGAAATTACATAGCAAACATGCAAATTACGCAACTCACTATGAGTGCCACTGAAGTGGCAGAAGGTCCAGAAGTTCCTTAAATACGCTTGATTAATAAAATATAGATGAAACGTCAGAAATTGCAATTTATTTAAAATTTACAAATGCACTCGCGATGATGGCGCAATAGCCTTTCGAAACAGCTTACACAATGGTTATGATCAAGAGTGTTTGACGAAATTCTTAACATAAATGAATAAAAGGATCTTAAATAAACAGAAAAAAATACGTTGATCGTTCCTTCCGAGCGAGAACAAAAAGCGAGCGTTTCATAGATATAACTCCGTGCATAAAAACAAGCGATTACCGTTCATCGCTACTGCGATAGTTGCGAACGCTGCAAGCGATGCAGTCCAGGAACGGAATCTACGAGAGGGCCCCGCCAACATGCAAATACCAAAAATTTTAACTCTAACTAGAGTAAATTAATAAAAATCAAATGAAAGAAAGTTCTAGAACAATATTAGTAAACAGGCATACATGTTGACGGGTCAACCCTCCTTACTGCCCAGCACCA
>NW_017294047.1:0-601 GCF_001594075.2 Trachymyrmex cornetzi
AAAAAAAGGAAATCGAATAGCCTTAGTAGCACCACTTCCACTTTTGGATTCAATTTCAATCTTTCTTTTTCTCTATTGTATTGGTCTCTTAATGTGGTACACCTTTTTTGGCAGTACGAAGGATTATACATGTCACCTGAGCAGAAAAATTTTAGACAAAAAATAAATTTATACATGTATATTATCACTTATTATATTAAAATCCGTAATTATAATAAATAAAATTTAATATTCACCACAAATTTGAGTCATTATTTTAGATATCTCAAGCCAAGCATTTTGCTTCATTAAACAATCTTTAAAGTTAATATTACTTTTATCGTATAAAAATGTACGTTCTCTGTATAATTCGATGAGAAGCTCATCACCCTTCTTTTCTTCAATATTAATGTCAGTATAATCTTCTGTATTGATTTCAACAGATGAATCACTAATATTACAATATTTTAAATGATCAGACATATTTCTCAATCAATCAAAGTTAGTAGAACGTTAAGTTAAAAGTAATGTTCTGCCTAAAAAACAAATTAAAAATTAGAAAAGACCTTTGCGTTGACTTACATACTTCTTTCTAATTAATATTGATTTAGTCATACAGCAT
>NW_017294048.1:0-601 GCF_001594075.2 Trachymyrmex cornetzi
CCAGGACATTTTTTAATTGGGGAAAATTTACAAGGATATACGGAGCAAGAATTGAAGGGAGTACCGGATAACAGACTATCAAGATGGCAACGCGTAGAGCAAGTGCGACAACATCTGTGGTCCAGATGGCAGAAGGAGTACTTAAACACTTGTCAGCAACGAGGCAAATGGAAAACGGACTCTAAAGAAACGTACCAAGTTGGACAACTTGTCATGGTAAAGGATGCTCAAAGCATGCCTTTAAGGTGGACACTAGCGAGAATTATGGAGGTACATCCTGGAACGGATGATAGAGTAAGAGTTGTCACCTTGCTCACAGAAAAGGGCGTTTATAAAAGAGCGATAACAAATATTGCGCCTTTATTAGAATAGTGTAAGTAGCTTAGTGTAAGTTTATTTTGTTTCGTGGTTTTGTAATGTATTCTTTATTAATATAGTGATATGTGCTTAGGTTAGACTTATTAGAGCTTCAATAAGACATATTTTGTTCATTACTACTATTTGAAAATATTTGTTATATTTGTCAAGGCGGGCGGCATGTCAGAATCTATGTTTGGTTGTTGGCATCGGTCAAAGTAAGTGTAGGGTGGCGCTAGTGACA
>NW_017294049.1:0-601 GCF_001594075.2 Trachymyrmex cornetzi
ACTATGCATGCGCACATGTCCGTGTGTGTGTGTGTATATCGTATGTAATATGTACAGAATGATTTTAATAACTGGACTAACAGTAAGATCTTTCTTAATTAAAAAAAAATAATAATAATAATAAAGAAAGGCTTTCATTGGTTAAACTAATCAACCATTCCTAGTAATTACGTAATTTTTCTAACAATGCAGCGCACTTTTCATATAGAATCATATATTTTTAAATATAAATTGATTATTCTCATTATTCTACGTATAAAAGTGTATTAAAAAATCAATATTTTATTAGATAGTACATATTTTTCGGCCAAACTTGATCGATGTCGATAATATAGACTTTTAACTCTAAATTCTTACATTATATGTCTCAAATGTGTCACATTTGTCCTTATCTAATATATTACAGCGTCATCTCTTGCAAGATCGAACACCTATTAAAGACACAATTATTGCTCTGTTTACCATTCTAAATCTTTTCACGTGAAATACGTTCAAGCTAATATATTTTTTCTAGACTTTTAATTTTAATTTTACAAAGTCAGTATCGTTTTTGCTCAAGTAGTTCAAGGTCCGCTGAATGCTTATATTTTGCAATCCGTAA
>NW_017294050.1:0-601 GCF_001594075.2 Trachymyrmex cornetzi
TTTTTTCTTAATTTACAATAGTTTTTCCATAGAAGTACCGAGGATTTTTAATTTTGTTTAAAAATTCACAAATTTGTATGAGTTTAAATTTTTTTTTCATTTTTTAGCAAAAAAATCGACCTTAAATTGTTAACTGCAAACGTAATAATTTATCAATCATAAAAATCGTGTGTACTTCCACGGAAAATCTATTTAAGAAGTTGCAGTTAAAATTTCAAGTCAATCGGACAAAAATTGAGCGAGATACGGTGTACACCGATTCGTAAAACATAGTTTCGAGAAAAACGCGTTTAAAGTTTGAAATCGTATTTGTGATATGAAATTTTCAAAATATGGGCTTGCTGATTTTTTCACCTTTACTCTGCTATCCCAGCTCCATATAGCTGTCCTTCTACATTCGAATTTAACTCGTCAGTCTCCTTCCTGAGTGCCGTAAGATCCTTCCGAGTGCTTTTTCGGTTGATCGACGATGAGCGGTTGGCGGCTCGAACATGATGTTGGTCGATTTCCATTGCGTAATTATGCAACTCGGGACAAATCTTCAATTCGAGGGTTGATACTACATCTAACAGTGATGAAAAGCCGCCATTATATGTTATGA
>NW_017294051.1:0-602 GCF_001594075.2 Trachymyrmex cornetzi
CTTAAGAAGTTTTTGAGAAAGTTTGGTGAAGTGGCCATTCCAGAAAAATTGTCAAAAAACCTCAATCGGCGAAAAGTGCCAAATCCTGTATAAATCGTTCAAATTCAAAATGTAATAGTTCATAAACAATGAGGTTTAGGAGCATATCTTTTTGAGGAATTATGAGCCCTATATGGAGGTATATTTCTCTCCTGGTTTTATTTGAATTCAGAGGGAGAACAAAAATCACACTTATTGAAATCCCTCCTTTATTAAACTTATAATTTTTTTTCTGTTTCAATGTTTTGAATTGCATTATGTAAATTCGTATTTGTATCTACTTATGCGATCAACGTTGAAAAAATCCTAGTATAAGGATGAAACGTTTGTTGTTAAAGATTTGAAAGACAGTAGATATTAAGGGGGGTCTCTACTTTGTTGGTCAGGAAAAAAATAGGTAATTTTAAGAATTTATAGAAAAAGAACTATTAAAGATAAAATTCTAAAATTTGGAATACATTTAAATTGATCTTAATTAAACATGAAAAAAATCGTTACAACAATTGAAGCAATAGACAAGCTGTTCTTGCCGGGTGGGCGGAGTGGCCGGCGGAACGAGATGG
>NW_017294052.1:0-602 GCF_001594075.2 Trachymyrmex cornetzi
ATCAGAATTTATTTCAAGTAGCGCATGGAAACTATCTATCATCGTTTCCGTCAACCATTCTTCCGAAGCCAAAATGTTTTTTTCTGTATCACCATAATAGAACTTATGACACTGAAGATCCATTTTAATTGACGTTTGGGACTGCCTTCTAGTGATGTAAGAAAAATTTTTTTAATTGTAAGTGCCTAGAGCAAGCCGAAATTCAGCTCTATTAGCAACCGATGCTTTAATCCAGCGCAATTGCCAACCGATGGTTGCATTCAGCGCTATTGGCAGCCGATGCTTTCATTCAGCGCTTATAGCAGCTTTTATACAGCGCCTGAGCAAAACCGATATAATTTCTTAATTAATTCAGCGCTTATAGCAACTTTTATACAGCGCCTGAACAACCAATATAATTTCTTAATTTTCCGAATCTGCAAAAAAAAATTACATACATTATAAATGAAATATTGCAGAAAGTAGAGGAGAGTTGCCGAATGCATACCACTTAATCGATTTTCTATTATATTTTCCATTTGGCACTGTTTTGTATTTAAGTATTTTTCTTATCGTATTTCCCTAATAATTGTTACACAAAAATACAAATGACACCAAACTAA
>NW_017294053.1:0-602 GCF_001594075.2 Trachymyrmex cornetzi
TCACTAAGATCTTGATCTTGATTATTTTCTAAAAAAGCATTTCATGCATCTTCTTCTGTCATATTAATAACACCATTAATTGATTTATGATTAAATGTTTCTAAATTTTTTTGTTCTCATGCTGGGAAAATAACAGTAATTGTCCCCTTATAATTACCTGTACCAGTAATTTTAATTCAACCAGGAGTTCCTCAATCTGGTAACAAATATGAATTAATGTTAATATTCTTACCATTTTTTAAATCACTAGCAGCATCTTGATTATCTTGTAAAAATTTATCAAATAGTTGATTTACATCTGAAATAGTAGTATCAGGTGATAAATCAATTGTTGTATTAAGTCCAAGATTATTTAAATCTTTTTTTGCTAGAACAGAAGCATGTCCTGCACCTGTTCCTAAACCTACTCCTAATCCAACACTTAATCCGATTGTGATAATTCCTAATGCAGTAGCATAAAGTTTTCAGTTTTTATATAATTGTTTTTTCGTATGCTCTTGTTTTTGTTCTTCTAAAGGTAATGCTTCCTTGATTAAATCCTCAGTCATTATCTTTTACCTCTTTCTTACTTTTTAAATTATTATAGCATTTTCGGGGGGGGG
>NW_017294054.1:0-603 GCF_001594075.2 Trachymyrmex cornetzi
TAAACTCAACAATCACTGACTTAAAAAACAACATTGAAGCCGAAACATTCACAACACCAACTTCTACAACTGATGGGTTATTAATTATTAATGCTAAAGCAAATAGTAAGTATAGTGGCAATATTGAAATAAATATTCCATCAGAACAAGAAACAGAAATTGTTAATATAATAAATAATGTAAATCTTGCTTTTGGTGCTTATACCGAAATTCATAAAGATATTAATGCATTTTATGAAGAAGTTATTAATTCAAATCGTAATGATGACCCTTATTGATATATTAGAGGACAATTAACACCATCTTTTTCAAACTATCCAATCTTGCGCAGTTTTGATTATTCTAAGTATCATTTTAATAAACTTACTATTGATGGTCGCGAGTTAACAAGTGATGATTTATCAGCAGTAGGAGTAATGCATATTAAATTTAATTATGATTATGGTTTATTTAAAAACCAAGAAGCTAATTTTAATCTTACTATTTCTTAATAGTTTAATAAACTAAAACTTTAAAAATCTAAATAAATAATAATTTAAAATGTCTTATAAAATATAAGACATTTTTTTAAATTTTTAAAAATTATTGCTCCATCCCCCCCCC
>NW_017294055.1:0-603 GCF_001594075.2 Trachymyrmex cornetzi
TTCAAGATTGAATTATTTAAAAGCAATGAAGATCCAGCTTCGACCGTAATAAGCATTTAAATTTCTTGTATTGATTGTGTTTCTCACATATACGGTCCAAAAATAAAAATATTGTTCAATCATGTATAGTTTTCAAAAAATTTTGGTTTTTTGTTCCAGATTGAAAATTGTTGGAGAAACTTTCCGGTCCTTCGGCGAGAGGTGGTCTCAAGTTTCGTACCATGTAGCCGCCATTTTGTTTAAAAATGTTAATTAAAAATTTTTTTTATTTATTTCAAAACATGTATAATAAACTCCTATAAATAGATTTCCCATTTCCTTTATTGTATCTTATTGTATCTTCGTAAAAAATTATCAAAAATACGTCTTTTTTTTCGAGCTCTAGAGTGGCGTTACCCGTTAATACTTTCCGTGTATAGCGTCTAATTTAGATATTGGATCGACCTACTAATTAGATTAAAACCAATCGTTTTAACTAAGACGCATCTATTACGAATGAAATAACAGCAGATTTCTCGGTGCAAAGTATAATTAAAGTATAAAATAAGATAAGAATAGTAATGTTTGTAAACAGATCACGGGGACAGGACGACGTATTTTTGC
>NW_017294056.1:0-603 GCF_001594075.2 Trachymyrmex cornetzi
ATACTTTTCTCTCAGTATAGATTCTCAGATCAAAGAATCAAGTATGAATAAGTACATTTAAATACATTCATTTATGGTAACCGACTATCGAAAGTGAATTAAATAATCATGATATTCGAACTATGTCGTGCGATAGAAGATAACAATGCTGATGGCATCATTGTATGGAGAAGAGTTTTGGAGGATCGTAGCGACTCCACGAAGTAACGAGTTAAATCACTCCGACGAGTAACTTCCTCCTAGAGAACAGAGATACGCTTCATCGACTAGGGGGATCACAAAATGTCTCTAAACACCGCCACCGTTGCCCAAGGCCCGGTTGTGTCTGGCTTTTATGAAATTCAAATTTCTACCATGAGGGAGAGAGAATCCGCGCGATTCCCTCGACGCGGTATCGGCCAGAGCTGTACACTCCCGTGGGAAATGCTCGTTATTATTTACATCCGATCGAGAGACAGACGTAAAACGTGTGGCAGCCTGTAATCAGCGACGTATTACTTATCCCCACTACGTCAAAATTGCACGCGATCCAGCGCAGCACCGTGCGCGGATCCGAGCTTTATCGCAAAGCTCGATAGAGGCTCCCCCCCCCCCCCCCCCGCC
>NW_017294057.1:0-604 GCF_001594075.2 Trachymyrmex cornetzi
CCGATTTTGACATTCATTAGCTACGTCAAGCAATAGTATCAAATATTAAAATTGTATTAATTGAAATCGTATTAACTAAAATTTTGCTGAAATTGATATTTCAGCGAAATTTCAATGATAATTTTTTTAAGATGGTTCCGATAGCATACGTCTCGATAGCACACAAGCCAATCACAACGCTTGAACAGCCTCTAGGCACCGGACGCTGTGAGTGGATTGTGTGCTATCGGGACGTACGCTAAAGAGACCCTCTCAATTTTTTCACCAATAAGTCAATATTTTTACCGTTACTTTTTATAATAACAATTTGATGTTACATATGTATACATTGACATTGCAGTTTTGTATAGTGATAACAATAACTAAACAATAGTAAAGGTTAAAGACTTTTGGGAAAAGTCACTTTTAAAAAGTAACTTTTCACCATTATGGATTGTTAATAGGAAAAAAATAACTTGTCATTTTTAACCAGTTGAAGTAATAAGTTAAAGTAACGCATTGATCAGTTATAAATGAGTTACTTTTTCCAATAAATAATATTTAATATAGTGACTATTTACTTTTCAAATGTAAATGTTTTCTAATCTTATAGGGCTGCTTTTGA
>NW_017294058.1:0-604 GCF_001594075.2 Trachymyrmex cornetzi
CTCTAACGTCTCGGATGCAATGAGTACATCGTCCAGATATACGATTACTCTCTCTAAATATTGATCGCCCAATGCTAAATTCATAGCTCGATGCTCCTGCCGCTTTGAGTCCGAATGGCATTCGATTGAATACATACGACTGTCCTTCGAATAAAAATCCGGTGTATTTCCTGGAATCCTCCTCCAATGGAATCTGCCAAAATGCATTTGCAATATCAAGTGTCGTGAAATATTTTTTCCTGCCTATACGCCTGAATACCTCGTCTATCGTAGGTGGCTGTGCGTGATCATTCGTCATCCTCTTATTCAACTCTCGTGCATCGAGACACATTCTTATACTTCCGTTCTTTTTTATGACTACAACTAGTGGATTAATGTACTGGGTGGCTTGTTTCACTATTATCTCTTCCTCTTCCAATTGTCTGATATACCGTGCGACTGCCCCCTTGTGTTTATCTGCTATCGGATATGTTCGTTTCTTATATGGTGCTTCCGTCGTAGTTTCGATTCGGTGAGCGTAATGCTCCACGCATCCTGTTCCTCCGTCAAACATTCGACTTCTCGCCTCTATAATTCTTTCCAATCGAGCTTCCGCTTGCTCCAT
>NW_017294059.1:0-604 GCF_001594075.2 Trachymyrmex cornetzi
TTTAGAAAATACAATGGAGGTACGATTTAACCGTCGGTACGACTTAGCCAACTCTCCCCTAAGTTCAGATTCGGCACCAAGACTGAAAACTGTAATTACCTACATTTCGCTGCAATCGGAGAATTTTCAACATTTCCGCCCACCATATTAGTTCAGCTATCTGTAATTTTCAAATTTTAAGTTCGGATTCAAAATCAGTGACCCTGAAGGCCCTTTAACACTACATTTTGCTAAAATCGGAGGATTTTTAGCATTTCCGTCCGCCATATTGGAGCTATTTTGAATTTTCCAATTTTGAAAAAACTTAAAGAAAAATACAATTAAAAATACTCCATAAAATTCATAAAAATACTAAACAAAATATATATAAATACGTTGGCATTAGGAGTCGCCTAAAATAATTCTGACAACGCAATTATAAGTTTGTTTATGAGAGGTTGCTATTATCCACTTCGAACAGTCGGAATGCGGTTAGCATAAGTATTTCTCCGATTTCTTTTGCAAATGAAATAATCACTTCTTCTATAACATCTATAAGGAAAAAATGGTTTGTTATTCTTTCTTCGGTTGAGATTCCAATAAAAATACAATGTCTGTTGCAGCT
>NW_017294060.1:0-604 GCF_001594075.2 Trachymyrmex cornetzi
AGACAAAGGCTACCATTTGTGAAACGTGAAACATGAGGTGGTATTCATAGTCTGTTTTTATTTGAAAATTGTTTTTAAATAATGTTTTAAGGTGCTAATATAGTCCTCGGATTTACTTATAACATCTTAAAATTGTAATTAAGACAGTCATAAATGCAAGAATCGAATATAAATACTGACCTATTTCGCATCATGAAATTGGTATTGAATTACTTCTTTCCTTGTTTAACACACTTTAAGAGACAATGCATCTTTTCTTGTTTGACATACATCATAATGCATCTTAGATTCTTTTTCTTTAGAACCGTATTTCTTTACAAAGAGAACTTAAGATGCATTATGATGTGTGTCAAACAAGAAAAGAAACTTTTCTCTTAAGCGACACTCATATAAAGAGACGGCGGAGTTTGCAAGAGAGACACGCTTGCAAACTGAACACACCATGTTATCCCTTCCGCCATAATTAAGAGAGATTGATGAAACTGGTATGTGTGAGGTGCTTGCACGCGCTCGCGCGTGTATGCATGTGCGTGCGTGTGTGTGTGATTTTAACTATTGCTTCACCACTTATTGCATCGCTGTCTTACAAGGAAGGTTAGGCAAC
>NW_017294061.1:0-604 GCF_001594075.2 Trachymyrmex cornetzi
TACTAATTAGTTTTCAATCCAAGAGCAATAAATTCATGGTGGAACCAATAGATAGCGTTTATTTGTTTAGCAGAAACGCTGCTATCTCATATTAGGCGCTTATCTCATAATATATATAGGGGGCTTTCCTCTATATATAAGCATATATACTATATTTGTAGTCATTCGAACTGCGTGCCGAAATTTTTAGCAATAAACAAAATTATTTACAGATTTCCAGCATATTACGATCTCTGTAATAAATGCCTATTGAGCATCGAAAATTCAATTGTGATATTATTTCATTAGTTTAGTTGCGTCTTTAAAGGGATGCTAAACCGATTACCTAACTCGATCAAGGTCGATAATAGTGGTGACATCTTTAATTTAGTTTTTACACTATATTATATAATATATATCATTCTGTCTTACTCAAACGCATACATCTGTTCTGTCTAATATATGCCAGCTCCATCTATCGCAAGACCGCGCAACTACTGCTACACGGAATTTTGGCTCTGTTAAGGGGATCCTAAAGATCTACATTACCGACTAAACATGTATAATTTTTGTATAACAAATACTTTTTTTCTCTTTCACGGATTGGAAAATCCTTTTCCAGGAT
>NW_017294062.1:0-604 GCF_001594075.2 Trachymyrmex cornetzi
CTACAAAGCTCCTAAGCACCGGTCGCTGTGATTGGTGGTGTCCAATCGAGCCGTGATCAATCACCCCTGTAACGGTGAGAAGACGGTAATCCGTGATTGGTTCATCAGGGGTAGGTTTCCACACGATGCGCTAGTAGTCGGTATCCCGGGAGTCAACTAGGATTTGCCGATACATTTTGGCGATATCAGCGGTAAATACGTAATGATATTGGCGCCACTGCATTAAGACAGTGACTAAATCCCTTTGAAGCTTAGGGCCTATGAGCGTATGGTCGTTCAACGACGTTCCGTTTGACGTGCGGCATAACGCGTTGAAGACTACTTGTAAGCGGATGGTTGCACTGCTGTCACGTAAGACAGCGTGATGCGGAATATAATAGGTTTGCTCTGGTTTGACGATTTCTGTCGGTGTACTTTTGGTCATATGACCGAGACTTTCGTACTCTGCGAGAAATTCACGGTACTTGGAAGAGTTTATTGGATCTCGAATTAAGCGTTGTTCCAAGCGGCGAAAGCTTGAAACAGCAATCGAGCGCGATTAGCCTATCGAGATTGGTGGCCTTGTTTTAAACGATAATCGGACGATATAGCGTCCTTCCGGCGT
>NW_017294063.1:0-604 GCF_001594075.2 Trachymyrmex cornetzi
GTACTGTATTTTCCTATTTTTACCAACATGAAAATATAGGGTATTAAAAAATTCTGAAAAAAATTCTCAAAACTTTATGAAAAGAAAATAAATAATTTTTGTCTCTCGCTATTTATCTGTAAAGTTGATAGTATTTGAATAAATAATTATTGAAAATCAATATTTAGCCATTTTTAGTAATTAATATCTCATTAATCATTGCGAAAATTGCAAAATAGTAAAGGACTTTTCGATTCAGTTTAATCCGCTCTATCTATACAAAAGCGGTTGACAAAAACTTGTGGGATACTTGTATATATATATACAGGGTATTTGAAATTTTTCGCGACGCCTGTCACGAGCAGGTAGAACGGACCAAACTGAATTGAAAATTCTCATACCATTTTGTAGTTTGCGCAATAGTTAACGAGATATTAACGTTTAAAGATAGCCGAATAAGTGCGTCCGGCCGGCCTACTGCTACTGAATATACAATCTACCGTCCCCACTGATCGCACGGCGCGCGGGGAGTGGGAACTGCCACTAAACGTATTGACTCGAACGACACGCCTAGCAGGCCATCCCCACTCCCAGCGGCCATGATAATACATACATGATTATACAT
>NW_017294064.1:0-605 GCF_001594075.2 Trachymyrmex cornetzi
TGCATAACGCATAACGCATAGTGCATAAGCGAATCAACTAATCAGAATCTTTCCTTTCCTTCCGTTCCATGGAAAAGAAGAATTTCGATTGGTTGATTCCCTTATGCATTATATGTATTATGCATTATGCAAGAGTCTGTGCTGCAGTCATAAAGGTTTATTGTAGTAAGTCCATTATAACCATTCTACATTGAGTCATTATTTGTTGGTTCAGATGTTGGAAACAAGGTGAAAGCAAATGTGTCATAAGGTAATCGCAAATAAGTAACCGACGATTATGAATTATATCATATAAATGTAAATTTGCTACTATATATGAACGACTTAGGACTCCCAAATTGCAACACAGAGTACTATAAACAGGCGTTGGTTGTATTTAAAATATGTATTTTTAATAAAAAAGGATAAAGAGTTACTTGATATTTATTATTTTAAATTATTTCTTCTGACCTTTTTCTCATTTAATACTTAAAATAAGTTTTTAGAACCCATTTTATATTTTTTATTTTAAATAAAGCCTGCTGCACACGATGCTTGTTTTCCTGCTGGATTGCTAGCTCGATTAGAATCTTATCACCGTATTGGCTGCGATGCTGGCACTGACA
>NW_017294065.1:0-605 GCF_001594075.2 Trachymyrmex cornetzi
TTTGAAATCCTTGTTGCGGGCTTCAGCCGCTTCTTCGGAATATTGGCCGATTGGAAGCAAAAAATGTTGCATTACCTTTCCTCCATGCAAGAGTACTTTATGGACTGATAGACGCATGAAGAACCAAGGATAAAGTCTAATATACAATTCTGCAGTCTCGAAGGCAAACTTATCAAAAAAGTCTATTGGTACTTTTGTACTACTTGCTAATATTCTTAAAATTTGGCCGAATCTTTTGATAAGTTCTACATTGACTCCTGTTATTTCGGAGGTTAAATCAGGATCTGAAAAAAATCTTCGGGCAGTATTTCCGTTGTTGGTGTTTCCAGTTCCTTGATTTGGTTTGTCTACTAGCAAACCTAGCTTTTCCCTAAATTCTGTGCAAATCCTTTCTTTAGCTGCATTTTTCATTCGCTTTTGTTCGTCAGTCATTGCAGATCGTTTGCAAAAATCTAAGCGATAGCCAATGTGCAAAATACACTCCATGAATCTTATCCACGCATGTAGCGTCGAGAGGCCGAATTCAAAGTGAGAAGTGTTGTCCTTTTTTTCTTTAACACGTTCAAGATGATTCATTTCACTAGGCTTAGCGCCACAAATGTAAC
>NW_017294066.1:0-605 GCF_001594075.2 Trachymyrmex cornetzi
TATGATTTGATATCATTGCATTGTGACTATTTCGTATACAGGTCAATGCCATTATGACAATTGCATTGAAATGGCAGTCTCTTTGTAGAAATAATATTGCAATCATAATTATATCTCCATTTCAATTTTTTACAAATATAATTTATAAATTAAAATTGTAAATTTATTAAAGATATGAAGGCAGATATTATTATGAAATTTGACCCGTCGCGATGAGATACATAAAATTTTTACGAAGGTGCCAAAGGCTCGTATTATCGGCTCCTATTTTCGGTACGATCCGCGGTCCGAATAATCGAGCATCAGAATAACGAGAAATCGATATGACGTGATACTATTTATCCTTTGACGAAATTTGCAAATTCCAGCCATGACTGAATTCTTCTGACATTTTGGAGACAATGTACCTAAAAAAATATTAAGCCTTTTTATTTCGCTTTTAGTAGATATTTATTTTACGTACATTAAATATAATCATATCTTTGCAACTGTAATTATAGTTTTAAGAATATGCAGAGAATATTAAAAATAAAGATACATAATTGTATAAAATTATAATTCTGAAATTACCTTAGTTATATATATATATATATATATATATAGTC
>NW_017294067.1:0-606 GCF_001594075.2 Trachymyrmex cornetzi
AAATGGAAGAAATCGATTTTTACAAAGCATCGTCACAAAAAAAATCCGCGAGCTCAAGAAACTTGAGATCACATTTCAGAGGAGCCGTTTGCCTGGCACCAACGCAGTGCAGTGCGCCATTAAATCCGCCTCTAACATCGCGTATCCCTCTGAATCTGTGGACGATTGTAGTCCCATGAATATTTCGGATGTAGACTCTTCGCCTGAGATGTCCGATGCTTCATTTCAAACATTCCCTGATGCCGATTCCAACAACAGGCCTTCTCAGCACAGGAAGAGATCTCTTTCTGCACCGCGGGAATCTATTACTCGTAAATCAGGTAAACGTGTGCATCCATAGCATGACACCCGATGTCATGACAGCCCTGCCACTCTTGACATTGACAATAACGTAAGTAAAGGAACAGATCATACTAACAAAAGCAAGAGCTCGCTATTTGAAAATTTTTACACCTCTTCTGATTTGTCACCATTCGCTGTGCATGTACACTCGGCCTCTTCAGATTCTACGTGGCTCTACATCCTCTACACGTTAGCCGCATTATATCGCAAATAGCATACAACGATATCATTGAATGTCGTAAAATAGGCCGCGGCAAAATAATG
>NW_017294068.1:0-607 GCF_001594075.2 Trachymyrmex cornetzi
ACAAATACATACAAATATATAAATTATAATATAAAAGATTATGTCAATCCTGAGTTAAATTAAGAACTATGATAATTGTAACAAAATTTTTTTACAACAAAATAGCAAAATGAGGACAATAAAGTATTTACTTGTGTAAGTATATAATTTTTATGCACTAAATATTATTTTGAAAATATGTCAAATTGATATCATGATTAAAACTTTTATAACCATTTTATCATTATTAATAAATACCTTCATTATTAGATTTTGAATCTTTATTATTCTCTACATCCAATGAACTTTTTATTTCAGTACTTGTACATGGTGTATTTTCAATATCAGATATTGAATCTCCATTATTATTTAATATATTTGACGAACTTTTTGTTATTTTTCCTGTACTTGTAGTTGGTATATCTGTTTAGTTATATGTTTGACAGATATAATATAAAGATTATTTCTCATATAGTATATTATAATGTAAAAATTATGTTATATGATATAGACATCAAGAATCATACATACCAGATTTGGATACATTTTCTTTTGCATATTGTAACAAAGCAGAAGCAAAATTGATATCTATAAAATGTGATATATATATATTATACATATATATGTG
>NW_017294069.1:0-607 GCF_001594075.2 Trachymyrmex cornetzi
AGAAATACGTATGATGGGAGGAGCAAGGACGCCGAGTTTACGAGTAAAGCGAAGATGTTGACGGCAAGACCGGAATGGAAAGGAACATTTGGAACTAGAATTAATCATGCAAACAACGAACGAAGAGAGAAATATTTCAAAGACGAGAGAGAAAGATATCGCGAAGATACGCCGAGACAATACGAATATTATAGGAGAAACGATGCAAATTCAAGGCAGCAGCCATACAGAGGAGTGAGCGATCATAAGTACGCTAGATTTAACGAGCGAAATAGAAAGCCACGAGAGTACAATATGAACAGAAATTATTATGTAGATAGAGGAGCGAGACCGAAGGAAGGTCGAAGAGATGACGAAGAGAAAGCGGAAGGATCGAAGAAGAAGCAAGTATCGATGATCACGACGAAAGCCAAGGTGACAAATGAAGAAGAAAAAATTAATATAATACGACTGAAGCAATTATTGGACCAAGTGACGG
Organism: Trachymyrmex cornetzi; assembly: GCF_001594075.2. NCBI lineage: Eukaryota > Metazoa > Arthropoda > Insecta > Hymenoptera > Formicidae > Trachymyrmex > Trachymyrmex cornetzi. The sequence goes on from NW_017294069.1 coordinate 479, forward strand.
AGGAGATGTCACGAGAGCAAAGTATAACGATAGATAGGCCAGAGATACCGATAGTTGAGTTAAATTTCGAACATATTACGATTAAAGCATTAGTGGATAAACAATCAAAAATTTTCCAAGGGTTTGGAC
>NW_017294070.1:0-607 GCF_001594075.2 Trachymyrmex cornetzi
AAGGTCAACCTCTTATCATCAGTTAGGTAGATTTTTTGAAGTCCTACAATTCTGCTTTTATATATTTTTTACTAGAGTTGATCGTTTTCGAGATATTTTAGCATTTCCAGACTTTTTGAAGACCCTGTATATTTGTTGGAGTTTATGAGAAATACGCACATGTAATTCTTTCCTTTTCTTTTTCGTAATTCGAGAAACGTGAATATTATACCTTTTCGTCACGCAACAAATACAAACGAATGGCCGTCGGTAATATTTTACATAGGCAGAATAACACTGTGGTTTATCTATCGCTTTTAATCTTGAATTTTTATTTAACGATGACGACAGACACCAAATAGAAAACTCTTGCACAATGTTCTATAGAATTTGATTATTTGGCAAGAAAAAAAGGAAGGACGATGGCAAAACACTACGGTTGTTTTGAAACTCGGTTGCTGCTATGTTCGAAAAAATTTTTTTTCTAGTACTTTTAATATTCAAACGTGTTATACAATATTTTAGATGTACAAATCTGCTTTTTCGCTTCCGGGAAAAGTTTCATATATAATTATATAAAATTATATAAAAAATGGACATATTTTATATACAAAATTATATATAATTA
>NW_017294071.1:0-607 GCF_001594075.2 Trachymyrmex cornetzi
AAATTAACTGACGTACTTATAAAAAAAATTACACGGTACTACGGGCTAGCTATTCGTCGAAATGTAAATTCGGTACAAGACATGAGAACGGCCATTCAAGCAACATTCGACCAGCATCTGACTTCTACGGATGCGAAACCGAAGCATCAAAATTGTCCGGCCGGAGCCGATAGCTGGTGTAAGTGGCGGAAGGCTGAATCGATTGGCAAAACGGCTTCTTACAAGCATCCTTCTCCTCTTCATCCGGATGTAGAAAAGAATATTCTACTCATTTTCAAGGATCTTTCAAAAGATGAGCTTTTGAATAGGTGTTTAGGTGGTTATACGCAAAATGCGAACGAAAGCTTCAATGCCACAGTTTGGCGTTTAGCCCCTAAACACCTGCATTCCGGAGCAAAAATCGTTAATATTGCTGCATTTATTGCTGCTGCAGTGTTCAACGAAGGCTATAATGCTATCTTGATGATTATGAACAAATTAGAAATTGTAATCGGACTGCAAGCAAATAATTTCGCGCAATCATACGACGAGAAGCGGATGACAAGACAGGATCGCCGCAGCATGGAATGTTCAAAAGCCGCAAGAACAGCCTGAAGAATGCAGCAAA
>NW_017294072.1:0-607 GCF_001594075.2 Trachymyrmex cornetzi
GGGGGGGCCGCTGCCCCTTGCACCTGATACCTCTGCCGTCTCTGGGCCTTACGGCCGATCACCCTCGACCACAATTCCCCGCTCTGGGCAGGAATCCCAGGGGCAGGTTCTACTGGTGGCAGCGATGACTGCAGTGATGCCCCTCTAGCTCCAGTAACCGGCTCCGCGCGCCTCGTCGACTCAGGACGCGATTTTGCGACCCTTTTTTTAGACTCTCGGCCAGGCTGCGTGTTCTCCTTTGGCCCAAGAGAGCGAGCCCTTCGCGGAGCCGCGGTCTCTTTTTGGGCACCCTGTCCATAGGAGCCTGTCTGTTTCCGCAGCTCCTCCGCGACGACCTTCCTGATCATAGTGACCAGGTCCTCCGCGGTGAGTGCAGATATTGACGGGGGACGAGTAGGCTCATTGGTCTTCGCCTTCGTAACACCTCTCCCCATCTCCCTGCTCCTTGATGTCTGACAGACTATGCGTCCGGTTTTGTCAACCACCTTGTAGTTGAGATTGACGGGCCTGTCCTCCAGTACCAGGCGCCTACCGCCCAGGGCCGGTCGAAGCGCCGGCGGCATCTGGTCAGGTGGAGGAAGAGAGGCCCTAGTCCTCTCCTCTCTTA
>NW_017294073.1:0-608 GCF_001594075.2 Trachymyrmex cornetzi
TTTAGTTGAAACTATTTTACTCAATATTTGATAGCTATAACTAGACTTTTTTTTCAGTGTACTCTATTGTTAATGCCACGTTAGCGTCACCGCGTAAACATTGTCGTAACGCCTTATGTCGTCTTACGTCATCCGTAAGAAGTAACGAACAGAAAAGAACATAGCGTAAGGAGTGATAAGAAGAACTTGTGCCATGTTTTCCTTTGTGCGTTGCTTATGCTTAGAGATGACTATATGTGAAGTAACGCAAGGCTCTGACATAAAATGGCTACGACACTACGACAATATTCGTGCTATGGTCCTTATGCAGCGTTATGCGAAAGTCATTAATTGCAAGACTACATAAAATATTACTGTGCCTGCCGATAAGTGTCGTTTCTGCTAAACAAAGTTTTTCAGTCCTTTGGCATTTGAAAGTTTGATTAACAGATCGTATGAGTGAGGAGAAACTTTTGGGACTTGCGTTGTTACAAACATAAAGACAGAAATTGTTAAAGAATATGTTTATCAGAAATAGAAAGTGTAAATTAGATATTTTGTTGTAAAATGTTATGCCTATATATTATTTTTTTTGTTGATATAATTTTAAATAAAATGTTTTATGAATT
>NW_017294074.1:0-608 GCF_001594075.2 Trachymyrmex cornetzi
TTTTAATAATGACTGATTTAACGCAGTTTACACTGTACAATTTTCTATCGTATGAATAAAAAACAAATACTGATTCATGCTTTCATTTTCGAGAATATGTATACTTTTTATTTCAAACCGCTCACAGTAAAGGAATAATTGTATTTGGATGTACTTCAAAATTATCTTTATTGATAAAATGTCTTCCAACTAAAATTATAAGTAAAATTTTTTCAAATTACAAGAATGCTTCATTAAATGCTATAAATGACAAAAATTGCACTTCATTAACTGCTACATAAAAATTGTAATGCATAACTGAAACATAAAGTACTTTACTTTTTTTAAAGAAAACAAAGTTTTATAAAATTCATTTCAAGTTCTTAATAATAAATTTAATTTGTGTTAATAATAAGGTAAAACAAATACATTTCATTCAGTCAGATTCGAGTTCTAACATAATTGAACTGATCCTGCTACGAGCAATTTTTTGCTTTGCTTTAGACATTGTTTTCAACTGACTGTACGTCGTTATACAAAAATTGTATGCTACATCATCGCACTTGCCCGTTGATTCACACAGTTCTTTTACATTTTGCAAGGCTCCTGAAATTGCTAAAATAGCAGCA
>NW_017294075.1:0-608 GCF_001594075.2 Trachymyrmex cornetzi
AACAGCTTAAATAAATTTATTAAAACAGGGAAGGATAAGTTGGATAAAATGGATAACAACAATGTTGTATATAGAATTAACTGCTGCAATTGTGATAGTTCTTATGTCGGACAGACAAAAAGAAAATTAAAAACTAGGATCAACGAACATAAAGCCAACATTAGAAAATCAAATAATTATTCTGCTGTTTCGTATCACCAACTTCAATATGATCATCAAATAGATTGGGATAATATTAAAATTTTAGATTCAAAATGTTCATTTTACAAAAGGTCTATCTTGGAAATGATCCATATCAAAAAGCAAATAAATGGTATAAACAATCAGAGTGATGCAGAAAAATTACCTGACATCTTTTTACTATTTATTTAATCTCTTTCATAATTTCGTTTTTTTTGTATAATTTCAATTTTTTATAATAATAATTAGTGGTCTTTCATTTCTCTAGATTTTTTTCCTAATTTTGCCCGACCAGAATGTTTTACCTTATTACATTACACATTTCCCCTTCTCCTTAATGTTAGATGTCTTCTTGTTGGGGTATATATATCTCAGGTTTCTACGTGAGGAAACACTTTAAGATTATTATTGACATGAATAACTGGATA
>NW_017294076.1:0-608 GCF_001594075.2 Trachymyrmex cornetzi
TCTTTATATTTAATAAACATTTAGTTGGCATGTATTCAACTAAATATTTATTAAAATTGACTATATTTTTTTTCAGTGTTTGAATAAATGTTATAATAAAATACACACTAATAACCAGTGTTGGCTCAAATTGACATTTGATTTATTATTTTTAGAATTTTCTTCAGAGAGCCTATCGATTATATTGTTTATAATTAACTAAGTTATGTTACTGTTGATATTATAGTTGATGTTTATGGGACATGTACATTCAAAACATTACTCTCGTACCGGAAGCCTAACATATAAAAATTACGTGATCGAATTAAATTGTAATTGGCGCGTGTAGGAATTATCATTCCGTCGTGTCGGAATGAGTCACAATTCATGACATGCGTACTGTTGATTGCGGAGGCGTAGATAAGACGTAAGCTACGATAATTAACTCAACTAAGGATAATTTTAATCTGGAATACTTTTGCGTAAATTAATCGTGCTGAATTGTGTATGTAAAGCAAGCACGAGTAACGCAAAATATAATGATGTTTATACAAACTGTTATATGTATATATGTATGTAATATAAAGTATTGCTCTTAATAATATATGTGCAAAATGTGATTTAATTCT
>NW_017294077.1:0-609 GCF_001594075.2 Trachymyrmex cornetzi
TTAAATAGTTATAGTCATCCAAATTTAGAAGACATTCAGATAAATCGTTTAAGTCGATGGCAATTGGTAGAAAGGCTGCGTCAACATTTTTGGCAAAGGTGGCAGATTGAATACCTCAATAGCTTGCAAGGTAGAAGCAAATGGATGAACGACAAGGGCCAATCTCTTGAGACAGGACAGTTGGTTATAATTCAACAATCAGGGTTAGCACCAATGCAGTGGTTAATGGGACGTGTGTTGAGTGTAAATAGAAGTTCAGATAACAAAGGACGATCAGCTCAAATTAAAACCAGTAATGGTGTTGTCACTCGTCCATTAGCGCGCTTGGCTATACTACCAGTAGACACTAAGGCATAATGATAGTTAATCAAATATTATTATGTTATTTTAATATGCGCTTGTAGTAATTTACTAACTATTCATATTCTTAATGGAATTTTAGTCATAAGTACCTATGCTATTTGTAAATCATCATAATTCTGTTTTGTTCGCTTGTTAACTTCTTTCAGTTCTTGATTGAAACTCATAGGTTTCAATGGGGGGCAGTGTTAGGGATTTTGGGTACTTTAAATTTGTAATCGCCGCCTCCTTTCTCTTCTATGACTATAT
>NW_017294078.1:0-610 GCF_001594075.2 Trachymyrmex cornetzi
ATATAGATATATTACTAATATTTATTATTTAAATTATTCATTATTAATAATAATTATTATTTTAACTTTAATAAGATATGTATTTATATTTTTGGGTTGATTTTCAAATTCATTATATTCATTAATTGGTGCAGTTCGAGTTATATCTCAAACTTTATCATATGAAGTTAGGTTAATCATAATTTTTTTAGTAATTATAATTTTAAGGGAAAGGTATTCATATATTGATTTTATTAAGTGGCAAAATTATATTTGATATATAATTATAATTATTCCTTTATTTATTGTATTAGTAGTTAGAGTATTAGCTGAATTAAATCGGAGGCCGATAGATTTTGTTGAGGGGGAATCAGAATTAGTATCAGGATTTAATGTAGAATATTTTAGTGGGGTATTTGCTTTAATTTTTATGGCTGAATATGGGATAATTATTTTTTTTAGTTATTTGATTAGATTAATATTTACAAGATTAATAGGTTCTATATGAGTGGTATTTTATATGGATTTAATAATTTATTTAATTATTTTAATTCGTGGTGTTTTACCCCGGATGCGATATGATGAATTAATATATTTATGTTGAAAGATTATATTACCTTTTATTTTAAAT
>NW_017294079.1:0-610 GCF_001594075.2 Trachymyrmex cornetzi
TATTTATATTAAAAACCTTTCTGATATTATTGTATAAATTATATTATTTATGACAATCTACGCTTAAACGTTCGTATTCGTTTGAAATTAATGCAATACAATGTTAATGAATTTGCACTATCTTTTCGTTTTTATTGTTTTTCACAAATTTCTTTGTCACGCATCACAATGAAATGTTCGCATTAATATGCCGCAAAGTGTTACGACGAATATCGTTCGTATTATCGACACGCACTATGTCACGACGAGTATCGTTCGTTCGTATAAATTTCGTTTTACTGATATCGACGACGCCTAGGGGCTAATGCCCTGAGTCGATCAGTGAAAACGTTCAAAGGCTGTTGCCCAGATATTTAAGGGCTGTTGCCCATATATTTAGCAAGCCTGGTACGGAAACTCACGACAATGCTTAAAGAGAATATCTCTTGAGTCGCGATCGGCTCGAAAGACACGGCTACATCGAGAAATGATTCCGAAGTGAATTCTACCACGGTCGCGAGATGATAAAGCGACGAATACCGGTGTAACAATCACGACGCGATGGTAGGGATCGCACCCCCAGCCGAAAACAGATCCTAATTGGTCGTTCGCGGATCACGCTGCTAGCAAG
>NW_017294080.1:0-611 GCF_001594075.2 Trachymyrmex cornetzi
CAACTCGCCGGCTCGCGTAAAGTAGCCACGGTAGTGACGCTGCGCGTAGCTTAGCGCCGAGACACTACCAGTGTCTCCAGATAATTTAATAATGACAGTATTATATTCCTGTAATGAATACTGGTACTTAATACCGTAATCAATATTGTTTTCTTTATTCTTATTTAATCGATAGAGAAGATAAAAGTCTCAAAAAAAAGTATTATGTTTTCATCTTGAAGCCCTTGGGGCTTACTTAAAGAAAACTTATTTCATTCGAACACAACTGAAAAATCTTTCAGTGTTTTGTCTTTTATCCTAGTCTGTGTAGTTTCTTAAATTCGAGAAATACAGCTCGTTATGTCCCTCTGGTGGCGTGCCGCGTACTACTCAACGACGTTCCATCAATCATCAAAATATCAAATCTTGCTTGGATTTTTCTGCCAACTTGTCCACAAATAACGCTATGCAAAGTTTGCTGTCAATTTGCTGTCAATTTGTCACTATACAACAAGCAAAGGCTTGCTACCAATTTCCCAGCGAGAAATGACTCATTGAATCGATGTCCAATTGACGTCGAAGTCAACGATATTCCATCGAATCGAAATATTGCTCGAAATTTGAAGCATATT
>NW_017294081.1:0-611 GCF_001594075.2 Trachymyrmex cornetzi
TATATATATATATTATTTTAATTAAACCTATGAAAAAATCTCTTATTAAACCTTTTCTAAATTCTACCCTCAAACTACCTACCCCAATTAATATTTCCTATTGATGAAACCTTGGCTCAATACTCGGATTATTTTTAATTATTCAAATTATTAGGGGAATCTTTCTTTCTATTCACTATTGCCCCAATATCTCTATTGCATTTAATAGAATAATTCATATTATTCAAAATGTTCCTAATGGATGAATTATACATAATATTCATATAAATGGTGCATCTTTATTTTTTATATGTATTTACATCCATATCGGACGAAATATTTACTATTCTTCTTACAATTTATCGCATACCTGAATCTCTGGAACTTCTATTTTTCTAATCTCTATAACTACTGCTTTCCTTGGATATGTTCTCCCATGAGGCCAAATATCCTTTTGAGGTGCAACTGTAATTACCAATTTAATATCTACTATTCCTTATATTGGTAATATATTAGTAATATGAATCTGAGGTGGATTCTCTATTAATAACTCTACTTTAAATCGATTTTTTTCCTTCCATTTTATTTTACCCTTTATTATTATCTTCTTAATTTTTATTCATCTTTTTTTT
>NW_017294082.1:0-611 GCF_001594075.2 Trachymyrmex cornetzi
TCTCAAATGGAATTTACGAAAAGATGTTTGGAACAAAATTTGGAACTTTGTCAAATTCACGTACGGTTTACATATCTGCAAAGAACAATTTTCCAAGTCTGCCAGGAGCTATTGCATATTGTATGTAATAAACACAAGTAATATTATGTTTCAGTCCTCCCACAAATTATCTAATTATTATTATGTATGAAGCTTTTTTTATGAAATTCATTTTCAGGTATTATTGAAAATTGGTGGAACTCGTTGACTCTATCTCAAATGACTAGACTATTAAAAACTTTATTTTTGAAAGCTTGACCAGTTTGGAACATTTCAATTAGTTATTATATACGAAGCTTTTTTTACGAAATTCATTGTCAGGTATTATTGAAAATTGATTGGACTCGTTGATTTTACCTCAACTGACTACACTATTAAAAACTTTATTTTTGAAAGCTGGACCAGTTTAGAACATTTTCATTTGGAACAATATTTGAGACTTTATCAAATTCACATATGGTTTACATTTCTGTTTAACTGCAACGAATTTGTTATCTAAGTTAGGAAAAAATAATGAAAAAATTTATAATTAATATTTAATAAAAGAAAATCGAACGGAGATGGGATTATAC
>NW_017294083.1:0-611 GCF_001594075.2 Trachymyrmex cornetzi
ACTTTTAAAATCTTACATGATTTGAGTTTAGATCGGCGTGAGCCAGATCGGTTTCTATCTATAATAAATTATTAAATATTTGTACGAAAGGACTATATTTATAGATTGTGATTTTTTTAAAAGATGATAAAAATAAAAATAAATGTAAAAATTAAAATATAACTTAAAAAGAAGGTATAAATTAGTATTTACTTAATTAAAATTTAATTATTTTGGCAGAATAGTGCATTAAATTTAGAATTTAAAATAAATATATGAAGTTAAAAGTATATAAATAATTATAGTAGTTTATAAAAATTATATAGTTTTAAATTTAGTAAGGTTATTAATTTTAATTATTTATGTATTATTTAGTGTAGCATTTTTGACATTATTAGAACGAAAAATTTTAGGATATGTACAAAGTCGTAAGGGACCTAATAAGGTGGGTTTAGGGGGAGTATTACAACCTTTTAGGGATGCTATTAAATTATTTAGTAAGGAGGTGTTAATTATTTATAAATCTAATTATATTATGTATTATGTTAGGCCAATTATTATATTTAGATTAATATTATGTAATTGAATATTATATAGATATATTACTAATATTTATTATTTAAATTATTCAT
>NW_017294084.1:0-611 GCF_001594075.2 Trachymyrmex cornetzi
ATTTTAGATACTTTAGAAAAACCGTTCTTTTCGTGTATATCCTCAAGGTACTGAGCCCTCTCACCACGTCAAGGGGTACCCGTGAGAGGGAAGATATCATCTGAAAAATGTAATACACAATTTACATATTACTGTTAATGCAATTATCGTTTAACTTTCAAAAATGAATACCATTTACACTACAGTGAAATAAATTGAAAGTATAGATAGAAAGAGTTAAATCTTATGATATCTGTAAGATATGATTGTAGGGTATCAACCGAATCGGCCAGAGATTAATAAAAAAGAGAAATATTTCTTTTATTACCAGCTTATTAGCATTGTTGACAAGTAATTCCAAAGTTGCAGTCAATGTTTTCATACAGACGCGTCGATCATATTACAAAAACTAGAAATTAATTAAATTATGAATTATACAAATTGTATTAATTATGCAAGTATAAATTGCATGAATTGCGGTATTTGCATAAGGATTTTTATTAACGTTGCTTTTTTATAACTTGCGTCATACCGTTCAAAGTATATAATCAAGAGTTATATACGAGAGGGTAATCACTTAATGTAATCTTGGGACAGAGTCCTCGAAATCATTATAAAATTCATATGAAATC
>NW_017294085.1:0-612 GCF_001594075.2 Trachymyrmex cornetzi
CGAAAAATACTTAATAAAAAAATATTTTATTATAGTGTTTTGAAAAGCTCTCGAGGTAAGCTATAAGAAAATGTAATGAAAAATAAGGGATTCTATTTTTTAAAAATCGATGTGATCTTGACCTGACCTTGGCGATGCCACCCAAGATCAAACTCATAGTGCCAGTAAATAGGTCTTTAGAAACTCTATAACTTTTGTCTGAACACTTTTTCGATTGGACCTTATACTGCGAAGATAAAAGAGTAGGACGGGTGGTCTGAAACACCCGGTATATGCACAATACATACAAATGTACAAATTTTTACTTTTTACGTTTCCTCTCTAGAGAAAAGTTACATGATCGATATCCAGGGTATCGATCATGTAACTTTTGCTCTCGAGCGAAAACGTGAAAAGTGAAAAATTTTATGTATGCATATACACATACACACATCATATACAAAAAATTTTCACTTTTCACATTTTCACCCCAGGGAAAAAGATACATAATCGGTATCCAGAATTAAATTGCTAAAGAAATATCTATACAGAGAGATTCTAATTTTGTCGATTCAATGCGAAAGTGATGTCTGTAATCGAAGTTTTCTAAAGGCTTGTAAATCGATTGTAGAG
>NW_017294086.1:0-612 GCF_001594075.2 Trachymyrmex cornetzi
ACTTTCCGAGTTATAAGCCATTATATGAAAAGTGGTGCGATTTCGGCAACCTTACCCTATGAGTCATCGCGTATACCGGGTGATCATATAAATTTGTTGAGTAATAGTTAATGTTGGCGGATCGCAAAATGCGACCGTGATATTTTATTTGGATGTTAATAAAGGGTGTTGGCAAAATATGGAATGAACACATATACCGGGTGACCACAAATTATTGTTATCAGGAAATGAGTATTGAGAATTGAGAAATATTGAACCGTCATGTTAAAGAGTAATATTAAGTAGAGTGATTATGATTATTAGAGCGTACCGTATATAAAGGGTAGTTAATGAAAAATTGTTGTTGCATACGTTAAGTGAGCGGATTGCGAAAAGCGACCGTTATATTAATAAGGGACCTAAATGGAAGTAGAGCAAATGTGTATTGAATAAATAATTATATCGGGTGATTATGTAAAATGGGTATTATAGATGAAAGTTGACGGATTGGGAAAAGCCACCGTCATTGCTTGAATGAACATTAGATAAGAGAGTATCTAGAGTTCTGAGTTGATTCATATACCGAGTGTCGGTAAATATTGTCATGTAGAGATAAAAGTAGACGGATTGGGA
>NW_017294087.1:0-612 GCF_001594075.2 Trachymyrmex cornetzi
TGGCGGCGGCGGTGGCGGCGGCATCGGCGGCGGCGGCGGCTGCGACGGCTGCGGCGATGGTGGTGATGGTAGTGGTGGTGGTGGAGTCAGCGGTGGCAAGGGTGCCACAAATGGCCTAGCGCCTAGACTTTTGGCTGAAATAAATAATAAAATAATTAATAATACGACACATAATGTATACAATACTATTGTGACATTTTATTTTTGTAACTCGAGTCCGGTGTCGTTCTCATTCCAAACGTGACATGGCGCGAGGAAACATAATGTAATAAATGAAGCACCATGGCGTAAAGTAAAATAAAATATTATCGATATCCATAATAATGATGAAACGAAATACTAAAATGAATTTTTAATTGAAAATTTATCTCTGTATTTCGTACTCATTGTTGCAACTAATATATTATATATATTATTTTCTTGTACTCTACGCAAATAGTGATCTCATTTATAACGCTAGTTTGTTCACATCGACGTGAACTTCTGGCGGCAAGTGGCGCTTGGAATGAGAAAGACGACGAGAACGGAAATCTGTCTACTTCCCCACTCCTCAGTTTTTCTTTCTCGCCTGCTCATTCTCATCGTCCTTATTCACTCATTCGCCCGTTTTCT
>NW_017294088.1:0-612 GCF_001594075.2 Trachymyrmex cornetzi
CGGAACATAGAATTAGTCATCATCATGACTTTGATTGGGAAAATATTAAAATATTAGATAATGTGTGTGTGAAAGGGCACTCAATAAAAGACTGATTTCGGAAATAATCCATATTAAACAACAGAAACAGAGTTTAAATTTGCAAAATGATACATATACGTTAGATCCACTTTATTTAGAATTGTTCGCGGAGTCGTGACGAAGATTCTTTCCTTTGTCTTATTTTATATTTATCTTTATATTTATTGTTGTTTAAAGATACGTGACTTATTATTTGACTTTCATTTCGTCTCTGACTGTCGATACCACAAAATCTTGATGTTGGTTTTGAATATAAGGCTACACGTAAGTTAACAAAAATTAAATCCTGGTGCAAGTTTGCAGTATTTTTCTAATCGGTTTTTGATTTTCGTGTGAATGATTACACAGTATATCTGACATTTCGGTGAGCAATGTGTTCTACCCTTTTGACATAATGTATTGGATTCCGTTTTCTTTTTATATCATTGTATAATTATCATTGTATAATTATTTCTAAATTGACGTAACGTTATTTATTTAAAATTCATATTATTTTACAAACTAATATTTTTATGTAGTTACAATGCGTTT
>NW_017294089.1:0-612 GCF_001594075.2 Trachymyrmex cornetzi
AAAAAAAAGTAATTCCTTTCATTTAAAAGATAATCTTGTAGACCCAGAAGACTTGAACACAATACTCCAATGCCTCTTTGGCAAGGCTTCCATGATCCTGTGTCACCAACTTCCATGTTGAGAAATAAGTGATTTACTTTTTGAATGAGATTCAAAGCTTTATTATATGCAGTTTCGTTGGAACGACTCAAAGCTAGTGTAGGATGTCTTGCTGTTATTAGTTCGAAGAAAGCATTTATTGTTTCGATAAACCATGCGGTTGTTTTCAAATCATCATTTTCAATATCTGCTAATCTTTTAAGTCCGACGCTTGTACGATTACAAAATACAGACCGTGAGTTAGATACTTTCATTTTTGCAAATTATTTATTAGTGTATATATTATCTTTTTTCAAACGAAATGCCACTTTTAATTCAAATTTGGATTCAAAATAATAAAGATGTGCTATATGCTTATAAGCTACAATGTCCGAAACCAATTTTTCTTCCTCCATTATATCTTTAGGTATTTTTATTATTTTATTTTTTTCAAGCATTGATTTTATTGCTTTGAAAATATGGGCTGCATCTGGAAAAAAAAATAACTGTGCATCACAACGAGCAGGATGTGGA
>NW_017294090.1:0-613 GCF_001594075.2 Trachymyrmex cornetzi
TTTTAGTAAAAAATAATGATATTATTGAGTAGGAGCAGTGGCGACTCACATTGAGTTAATTTGTCCCTATAAAATTTAACAGTGTATCATTAAGTCAGATCTTTTGCGAAACGCGAGTAATAAGATTAAGCTCTATCTGGTCTAAAAAGATAAAAATATATATCCATTATCTTACACAACAGACAGGTTGTAAAGTGTTTATCACCAAGCAAATACGCGAAATATGAACTTATCGTTAAATTCTACTTACACACACCTAGAACATATGAAACTGTCAGTAACCTGTAATGTATGTAGAAATTTCTCCGTATATTACCTACCTAACTTGTCGCTAATGACGAAGCTCGTTAAGCTGCAATTACAGTCGGGTAATGTCTTTTGCACAAGTTATTCCTTGTCTCGATGAAAATTTGCATATTGCTTATCGATATCGATAATCGATACCATATCCAGCAAAATACACCTCATATACATATGTACAAGTTCGTCGACTACATGCTGTCACTCGAACGGATGAATAGGTGTGAGGAATGGGTTGAAAATGAAATAGCATTATTTCTCGCACCCTCTCAGCACAGGTATACTCGCACATATTCGCACACACACACACACA
>NW_017294091.1:0-613 GCF_001594075.2 Trachymyrmex cornetzi
GAGAGAGAGAGAGAGAGAAAGATTTTAATTGTTTTCTGGAAGTCATCCAGTAATCGTTCGCGAATTATGGCATACACTAGATATACAGCTGAAAAAGGAAATACACAACATAGATCGAGAAAATTATTTGATGAAAAATACTTTTTGGTATGTAGTTTCAATAAAGAGATTCATACTTTTATATTCTTATTAGTTTTTAATTTTTTACAATCGAACTTTTCTCTATCATAAAATTCGTTTTGCTATTTCATGTTGAAAATTTTTCGTCATAACAATTATAATTTCTCTGAATTTTTTTATAATTAACAATTTATATCAAAGAATTTATCAAATATCGATAATAATAGAAAAAATAAATAAATTAATGAAACATTTAACTTGAAAAACAGCAATTAGTTCTATTGAAAAAAATTTGTTTTAACGCATATATAAATTGTAAAAGAAATATATTGACAGTAAATACAGAAAATGTACGTTATATTGTATATTATTTTATCAAACAGAAGAAGAGAGAACGTTACCGCGAGATGTAATGGTGCATTCAATCATATAGCACTAAATGTGATTGCTTGATATGTTACATTTTCTCTCATGCCAGAATTGAATTCTTCCT
>NW_017294092.1:0-614 GCF_001594075.2 Trachymyrmex cornetzi
AAAAAATCGGATTGAAATTAAAGTTTATATAATTTTTCTAAACGACGTCTTTGTACGACATGACTATGATGTAGCATTCTGAAATATTATTTCAGATGCTTGCCGAGGCGTCAAAAGCTCATGCGGAAGCAGCTAAGATAAATGCCCTTGCAATGACGAATATGGCCAATGCTGCTACAAAATTGGCGAAAAACGCAGAGATACAGACTGTGAACGATGCGGATAGGATACGAGTAATGGAGAAAGTAACACAAGTATTGGAAAATTTATTGCCAAGCTATGTTCATGAAGAGGTAAGGAATGTCATAGATTATTCGCAATAAATTATGTGACAGTGATACAATTATTATCTAATAAGTATCACTTAATTTCAGATTCAGTATGGAAAGTAGGATTTGACAGAAATCGGACAAAACACAATTTGTGATATTAATCAAAGGCTGTGGTCAAAGTCTCGTTACAAATGCTTTGAAGCATTTGATGGACCAATTAGAAGAAATAATTGTATAAACTAACCAATTAAAAAATGCTTCAAAGCGTTTGTAGCATCGCGTTGACTGATTCCAAAGACTGCGATAAAGTTTGTGAAAATATTAATCCATTTTCAATATGTG
>NW_017294093.1:0-614 GCF_001594075.2 Trachymyrmex cornetzi
ACTAAATTCAGCTAGTGTACGTGGAAGAAGCCTTTTAATTATATTATAGTTGAGAATATGCAATTTGGATTGTACAATTTCGAGTAGTTTTATTGTCATCTCATGACTAAACCCTAGAAATGTTACAAAATATAACTTTGTAATATTTATGATTGTATTAAAAATAGATACCTACGTATGAATTTTATATCTGATATACTCACTATCTTCACATGTTTCTGTTTTTTCTTCAATTAATGGTTCACAAGATTGCGATGCATCTTTTTCTACTTCATCTGCATATATGTATAATACAAAGAGGTAATGGAACTCAAATTTTAATAAACTTAATATTGAAATATATTCTTACACAATATTATTAATAAAATAATGATATATATGATATATATGATATATATGATAATAATGATATATATGATTAACTAATACCATTATAAAATAGTAACTTACTTATGTAATTCCTAGATGTTTCATGTGATGGTATATCATCAAGAATTGTTAAAGTACCTGCTAAAATAAATATTACATTTCATTGAAAAATTTTAACTTAAATATCTTATCTTCTAAAATAATAAAATTTTGTATATAACATTTTTGTATACTTTTTTTGCAGT
>NW_017294094.1:0-614 GCF_001594075.2 Trachymyrmex cornetzi
ACCACTACGGTCCAACTACGCTATTCCTCGACCGACCGACCGAGTTGTTTCATTCATAAAAAAGTTCTTTATTACTCTTTGTGAGCGCATATGCTATTCCACCACGGCGGAAGAACGCGTACTATTACTCTCCCGACCGGCTGCGATGGTGTAACTGCGTTTATACATAGTATTATTTACTACTGTGCGAATGTCCGTACCAAATGAACATATATTTATAATTTGACTTTTTATAATTTATTCTTGTTTTTAAATATCAATCGCGATCCAAATACTCAATTAAATTGTACTCTGAAAATTAATCGGCATCGAATCGGTGAAGGAAGATAAGACGATCAGCGAACAAAGTGTTAAAGTGTCTAAGTGTTATTGTTACCATGGAGAACAGCAAGCTGGATCAACAACAAGAATTGCCCTTGGATCTCTCCTTAAATTCGGGGAGATCTGAGGATCGAAGAGATCGTAGATTGACACGTCGTCAACATAACACCAGCAATGATCGTTCAAATTATATGGTAGGCGGCAGATTTGAGAGCAACATGGACTTCAGCTGCCAGGGTTGGGTAAGTTAATGTTTTTTTAAAAACTAATTTAAGTTCGAAGACAGCGAACGG
>NW_017294095.1:0-615 GCF_001594075.2 Trachymyrmex cornetzi
AAAATTTGTTATATAAATAAAAAATATAGCTAATTATAAGAAAAAGAATAATTATAGAATATGTTAATTTAACGATGAGAAAAAGTAATTATTTTCGACAATGTCCATGAAATGTCTTTAACTTTACAATATAAACGCTGTTTTGAAATAATGATCATTTCTGATTCTGAATTATTATATATGTATTCGTTTTAATTAATTATATTCTATAATAGCTTTTTCGCGCTAGCAAATACGGATGAAGGATTAAATTAAATTAATTAAATACAATCCATTAAAAGATGTTACTCGATGACCCACACGCATCATTCGAAACTTAACATTATTTACTCTTTCAATAAAATACTCTAAATCAGACGGTAAAAGAACTTTTATCTTTTTTATATAATCGGTAGTTTTATTCAGTACTTTTTACATTATTTACGTATGTAAGTATGTACACAAACCTGTATACTAACTGCCTACTTCATTGCCATGTTTAAATGCAGCAAAATGCAGCGCCATGTTGGCCATGTTCAATTACGTATTACGTCAATTACGTCATATAAGCCCGGATCCTCATACGGGCAACAGCGCTTTGACACAGTGCTCTGATTGGTGAAAAGCCGGTTGTGG
>NW_017294096.1:0-616 GCF_001594075.2 Trachymyrmex cornetzi
TTATTGGAATGTATACGTATATCAGTATTGAATATCTATTCAATACAAATAGCATTTATCTTGCCGTAGTAAATCAAATTTTTTGTTACTTTATTGATGTAAATTATACGAAATCGACGAAATATATGATAACAAAAATTGTTTATTGATTTAACAATTGTTTGACAAGTATTTAATCTTGAAACTTTTTTTTAATTTGTATCTTATTTTGAATATCAAAGAGAAATATTTCATTAAACATTGGTTTATAAAAATTTGTATTATCATACGTATTTTCGACGTTTTCGTATAATCCCACATTACTAAAATTTTTTTAATTATGCTCCTATATTGTCATTTTTATTATATTTTGAACAGCATTGATAATTGATGTATTGTAAATAATTATTATAGTTGTAATGTCGAATTGTATAAAGGATAATATTTAAAAAGTTATTGCAATTTCATTAGCGAAGTACAATAAAATAATTACACATAAAAATAAAAAAATTAATGAAAGATATACTTACCTGCAAAAACGGGCTACTAAATTTATTAGTAGCTCGTATGTTTTATGGATGAGTATACTTACAAAGAAAAGAGGACCGCCGATAAAATTGGCGGGGGGGGGGGGGGG
>NW_017294097.1:0-616 GCF_001594075.2 Trachymyrmex cornetzi
GAAAATATATATTCGAGTAAAAAACTTTCATGTCCAAAATTAAAAAATACTGGTTTTTGCTGGGTTTGTTAACTTATCTCTAACTCGTGTTGAAGTATATTTTTCTTGTCGCTTCGATAAAAAAATAAACATTTTCTTCACAACGATAAGGCGTTCTTTTTTACAAATGCGCATAAGATTGCGACAAGAGAAGTTACCTTGAAACAAGCAATCTCTTCGAAAGAGTTCAACTAGAAGAAATACATTAGTGTGATAGTCTATTTGTATTTTCATCACAAAGTGCTAAAAAGGTCAATAATTTGGAGTAATGTAGACGTGGTTTCATCGTATATAGGAAAAATATTCAAGCTTCCGTAATTATGCGGGTGTTATCTTGTTCAAAAACAAATTATCACTACAAATGCGCCGTTTCCATTGGAAATGTCAGCGACGCGCTAATGACACGCCAGCGTGGAAATTATTGACATGCGAACGAATAAATGCTTTCTGATATTTTTTGCCCGAGAAAATTACACAAACGAGTTTTTCGTCCAGATGCCGAGTGCATGAAATTACGAAAGAAATGATAGACTTTTTATTAATTTTGATCAAATCGAGAGAGAGAGAGAGAGAGAGA
>NW_017294098.1:0-617 GCF_001594075.2 Trachymyrmex cornetzi
ATCAATCAGAAATATCTGTTTGTTACTTTTTGAACGGATAAAGCCCGGAAATTTTTCTCAGTGAACGAATCAAATAAAGATCATCATAAAATTAAAAATTTAATCTAAGGTTATATTAACCGTCAAATTTTTTTCTATTTTTCTCGTCCATTTTTATTCGTTTCGCTCCATTTTCCGTTCACCTTGATTCCGAAAGTGAGAAGTAATTTATTTCTGTTTCAGAGGGCAAACTGCGTTGCATAAAGCTGCCCAGAACAAACGTCGTTCCATTTGCTGTATGCTCGTAGCCGGCGGCGCCTCTTTGATGATAAAGGACCGACACGGAAACACGCCGCATCAACTCGCGTTGATAGCAGAGGATCACGATCTAGCTGCGTATTTGCAAAGTAAGTAGTAAAAAAGTTCACAAAAGCATCCTTTGTCCAATCGTGAGACTAAATTTTCTTGTTTCGTCAAAAAATATATAAAAGAAATATTTTATAATTTCAAGACAGTGTCATCAACAAAATTTCGTCTCTTTAGAACGTTAAACATATAACTCTAAGGCCCAGTTCCACAACTGACGGTTAACTCTTAACCGAGGTTCAACTTATTCATTATCTCTTTTTAATTCTAGA
>NW_017294099.1:0-617 GCF_001594075.2 Trachymyrmex cornetzi
TTTTACCGGGTGGGTTGGTGTGTAACACCAATCTAAGTTTTTAAAAGGTATGTGTGTATATAAGTTGAATATTCGGGAGGGTAACTTGCTCGCAATTGCGAGTTCTTATATTTTTTGAATTTCTTATTTAAAGTACAAAAATAACCAACGAACAACAGAGCCAATAAGAGCCAATGCGGATAATCAGGCGCAAGTTTTGTAGACTTTTTAATCTATAAAACTTGCGCTTGTGATTATCCACAATGACTCTCATTAGCTTTGTTATTTGTTAATTTTTTTTGTATTTTAAAGATGGAAAATCTGTTTTACTTATTATTATCTATTATTTACTCATTTTTATTTAATATAATCACATTAAGTTATTCCGCTGAATTTATCAGTACGTGATAGGACATGCTTAGCAGAGAAAGTAGTCTTGCAATTGTTATAAAATTCCTCGATATGATTGACTTATACATTTAAAGCCATAAGAAACCAAAAGCAAAAATCAATCGTATTGAAAAGTTTTAGAACATTTGCAAAGTTGTTTTCTCTACTGAATACAGCCATGAACGTACTATATTCGCGGTGTTATTATGAAATAATATAGGTAGGAATACACGGGTACACTGAAAGAA
>NW_017294100.1:0-617 GCF_001594075.2 Trachymyrmex cornetzi
CAGCAGGGTGGCTATCTTGGACAGCTTCCTCACCGAGGGGCTGTGAGCATAAGGGATGACGGAGCGGAGCTCGTCCAGTGCGTCGTTCAAGTCGTGCATTCTCCTGCGCTCTCGTGCGTTAATGTTCAACCTCACACTTTTCCCCTGACGAGTCGTCTTTGACTTCGGAGGGCAGTTCAATCGCGAAGCTGAAGGTCTAAAAAGAAGCGTGGCACTGCTTAGGTATAAATATTATTAATTACATTTAATTAAAATTTTTTGTTCTTTAGAAATATATTTTATCAAATGTGTGTTATATTAATCGATTATACACTTATTTTCATAGAAAAAATGGTTTTGCTGAAGTATCTAAAAAGTCAGATACTCTTAGATATAAAATTTAGATACTTCTGAATATAATTTTGTTTGAATCATCAAAATAATTATGTATGATGTTCAAGCTGATTGCTGGAACATCATACATAATTATTTTAAAATCTTTTGTAGCTTTGCAATCATACTTGAGTTTCTTATACAGGGTGTCCCCAACATACGGCCTCACTCGTCTTGAGCAAGTAGAGCGGACTAAACTGAGTCGAAAAGTCCTCTACCATTTTGCAATTTTCGCAATAGTTAAC
>NW_017294101.1:0-617 GCF_001594075.2 Trachymyrmex cornetzi
TACATATTATAATATGTCTCATTCCTTTAAAATTGTATTGGCTCATCCACTCAATGACAAATGGCATCAGTCATCAACTATGGGTAAGAGTTATTGTAAACAGCTCTATTCTAGAAACTATTCTGAATATTATATATACTGAAAAAATGCATGTGTGACAAAATCTACTTTTTCTCAGAAATAACAAATATATCCCAGCAAACACTAAGTTATATGTAACGTACATACAGGGATATAAATGCCTAGCCATGTCTTGTCATGCCCTCTCAGTTATTCTCATACCTTCTAATTCCTTCTTATACCTTCTCCGATACATGTGCAACTTCGGACGGTTAGGCATTTGTATCCCCATGTGTATGTGTTAGTAATTTCGCATTCAACAATATAACTAATATAATAACACGTGATATGTTATATTACAGTTATATTGTTGAGTGGAAACATGTACGTTAGATGTAACTTGGTGTATGCAAGAATGTACGTAGAAAACAAATTGCATAAATGCTTTTGATAATACATTTTTGCTTGCGGTGTGCTTGTTTTTATTATGCACTGTTATCTTGTATATTTCAATTTCATATTATGTACTGATAAAAATAGTAATATCCATTTTTTTT
>NW_017294102.1:0-617 GCF_001594075.2 Trachymyrmex cornetzi
CTCTCTGAATGTCAAGAAAAATAGAACGACGCTTGTGTCGACTTGTCATCAAATGGAAAGCACCCTGATAAAAACGAAACGATAGAAAATATAAAGTGTATTTTTGGAGAATTTTTAATTTTTTTATAACTTATTTATTTTATTTTTCAGAGATAATTTGAAATGATCGGCTCGTGCTACTAATTGGGCGAAGTTTACTGCAATAATTTCTTTAGTTAATCATCGAGGTCATGAGCACGAAGTTTTTAGCCTTTTAATACAGTTTGCCAAGAGATTCACGTGCTGCCGATGCTGGATGGTTTATGTACTTTGGCACTTACATGCCAATCATAGGATCAGTATCACAGATTACCTCTTAGGTCAATTAAAAGATGCCCAAAACGAGGTATATCACATTTGATACTTATTTTATAACTTTTTTACGCTAAATTTTCACATTTTTGTATACATAATAATTGATTATTTTTTATTAAATTAAATATTTGTCAAATTATATACAATGTAAATAGATCTTTTATTAACTAAATATATGCAATAATTAAATTTCATGCAATTTTATCCTTTAAAACTTGTTCCAGATGCTCTGTCATGGTAGCTGCTTTGGCCTTGGATTGGCT
>NW_017294103.1:0-619 GCF_001594075.2 Trachymyrmex cornetzi
TCCGAGGAGGGTGCACGACTCCTTTCGCGCACTCTTCTCCTCTCAGCATCCCTTAGATCCTCTACCGTTCGTCGCAGAGAGTCCACCTGGTCTCTCAGGGAGGTTCTCTCTCGTCTGAGGGCGTCCATTTCTCGACGAAGCTTAATGATCTCCTTTTCAAGAGCCAAGTTGTTGGCCCTCACCTCGTCGGCTGGTCCCGCACCTTTCGTAATTTCCGATACCAACCTTTGGACCGCCACTTTAGCCACGTTGACTCCGACCTTGATTTGGCGACGTAGGTCTCCTTTCATTGATTGAGTCCGTCTCTCTGCTTCACCCGCGGTCTCCAACACCCTCAATGTCTCCGCCATAATAGACTTTGGAGACATTTGAGGGAACAAAACGGTCACTTCCTCTATAGCATCTTTCTGACGAGATGACAACCTATCATCCAATGGGCACTCAACCAAGCCTTTCCGCTTCTTGAGTCCCCCGTGGCCAGCCTTCTTGGATATCTTAAAGAAGTCTACCCTGTCTAGCTCATCATCCTCGAAGTCCATTCTCTTCGAGGAGAGCTTCGACAGGGCGTGCGACCCAGGGCAATTGGAGCCCTTCGGCTTCCGCCCCCTCTTCTTCCCCT
>NW_017294104.1:0-619 GCF_001594075.2 Trachymyrmex cornetzi
GGTAAGATAATTCATTTAGCAACAAATAGATATTTAATCTAATATACAGCTATATATTTGTAATATTCATGTATAACATCACCGGAAACAGACTTTAATAGAAAAAATATAATTACCAAAAATTAAAAATTTATTATCTACAATGCGTAATTGTATATATAATATAGTATATATGAAATTAGGGATGCACCACATATTCGGGAAATCCGGTATCCGATATTATCCGGTATTTTACTATCGGTTAGATAGCCGAATATCATTATCCGGTTATCAGTATCCGGTAAAATACCGATATTATCTGGTATTTTTTACTATCCGGTTAGATAGCCGGATATCATTATTCGGTTATCAGTCTTCGGTAAAATACATATCCGGTTGAAATTTTATATTGAAAGTTTCTGTTATTCATGCAGAATTTTATTCTTTTCAGTTGAACTTTTTACGCGCGCTAGCAAAATAAAGAAAATTATTGTTATCGCTATTTTTCCTTTATTGTTGTTTTGGGAGCATTATTGCAGATGTCCGATCGGATATTCAGGGAAATATCCGGTATCCCAGGTTTTTTTGATATTGCAGCTCTATATACATATATTTTTTGACTATGGGGGGGGGGGGGGGT
>NW_017294105.1:0-619 GCF_001594075.2 Trachymyrmex cornetzi
TGTCTTGTTATGTTTATTATAAATTGTGACATACGTTTCTGGAATTTCTCCATCTGCAGTAGTAGAAAAAACAGCTGCCACTTCATTTATTTTTTGTACATTATATCGACCGCGATCAATACCTTTTTTTGTCAAAAATCCTAATTGTAATTCATGTGTATTATAATTTTCATTTATTTGTTGTTGCATTTGGATTTCTTCATGTATCATTCGATAGGATTGTGCAAAAATGTTATTCGTACGCATTACATTATCTATTAAACGTAAAATTTCTTCATTAAGATTCGAATTTTGATGTAATCGACATTCTGTTGCTTCATTATTATCTATGATAAAGAGTTGTCCATAGCTTGGCATTTCATTAGGTGTGGG
The DNA here is from genome assembly GCF_001594075.2 of Trachymyrmex cornetzi. NCBI lineage: Eukaryota > Metazoa > Arthropoda > Insecta > Hymenoptera > Formicidae > Trachymyrmex > Trachymyrmex cornetzi. The sequence continues at coordinate 373 of NW_017294105.1, forward strand.
ATATAACGCAGTATTAATTTGATAATAAATTTGTCCTTGGATTTTGAAACAATAAGGTCCACGTCTTTGTGTACTAAAATTTGATATTTTCGCGTTAAATGAAGCAAATGAAAATATATTGTTGTAACCACGAATACGATTATAAAAATGATTTGATTTTGGATGATTTCCAGTAAATAATTCATACAATTCATGCGGAGGTTGTGGTAAAGGATCTAATTCAACAGATCCATGACTGCAACAATCA
>NW_017294106.1:0-619 GCF_001594075.2 Trachymyrmex cornetzi
TCTCTCTCTCTCTCTCTCTCTGAAAACGGTTGTCTGTGATTGCGACTAATTGCGACTATAGGTTTTTCTCTGTGGGACTAATCCTTTCTCAAAGCGATTACTTTCACGTTAGCCTGTGCATTATTGGAACGTAATTGAGTGCGAGAGCTTCAACATCATTAAAGGAATAATTCGAGAACATTCCAGATATTGTGAACATTGAAGGACGCGGCCTTCCAGCATCAAAGGTTACAAAACACCGAATTGTAATGGCGTCTGACGCATCCGGCTTGAATGTGAGCCCTTTGTCCAAGTTTGTGCCTGATGATAAGTCTCAGGCGGCGGGTTGCTCCCGCCAGTACGAATCCGATGAATTAGCTCGGATAACCTCGAACGCTCGGCCAAAGCGTTCATGGAAGCATCAAACACGATGCTTTGTTAATACTATGTCTGACGAAGGATCTCAGGCGGTGCTTCGCAAGCGCCATTACTACGACGTCTGACGAGCGGTTTAGACGGTGCTTATGCACAATCGAATCACAAGTCCTGTTGATGCATCAGGCCGTGTCCCACACACGTATAAACGGGGCCTGAGATGCGGCTCAGGCAGCGGCCCTTGCTGTCATGTATAAACGGGGCC
>NW_017294107.1:0-619 GCF_001594075.2 Trachymyrmex cornetzi
TACAGCTTTGCAAAAAAATGACTGAAATTGAAAATTTATATTTCCCTTATAAAAATGATTGTTATATACGTGTAAAACCGCTCAATAATATCAATAGTGATAATCAACAATTTAATTTTATTGTTTTAATGATATTGTTTCCATTCTAATTATTTTTTATTTGTAATTATATTATTAAAAACTTTTATTTATGTTTTAAAATTGTGTCTGTATTTTATTGGAATAATTTTGATCCAGGTTAGATTCTAATTTGCTGCTAAACTTTGTGAATTACTTTTCAAATATAATACAGAAAATATACATTTTTTAATTTTGTCAAAAAATACATGTAACATATATCCTTAATGAGACATTGGTATTTAATTAGATTATCGAAGTTACCACATTCCTTCTAATCATGTGCCGTAAATATTATTTACCATATTGTATTGTGACGAATTTCAATTTGTGAAAATAATTATTTTTATTATTTTTAAATACTATGAATTTAAATTCTATTTGAATATTGTTCTCTTCGCTCTTCGAACTTGTAGTCGCCAAACCACCCCGTGGGTATCGATCATGTAATTTTCTCTCTAGAGCGAAACGTGAAAAGTAAAAAATTTTATGTATGTATACA
>NW_017294108.1:0-619 GCF_001594075.2 Trachymyrmex cornetzi
AGCAGGACCATCTGGTTTGTTTTCAGCTGCTCGCCCTTGTTTTCCCTCCATTTGGTCCGTTCCTGCAATGTGTGTAGGTATTCCTGGCTCCATCTGCGCCAGAAGTGCTGTCTGGCCTGCTCGACGCGCTGCCATCGCACCAATCTGCCTTCGTTTACATTGCCTAAATCCTGGGAGGGAAAATTATTCAAAGCGGTGCCGATTATAAAATGGCCTGGACTTAAATAACTTAGATCATTAGGATCCTCGCTTAACGGGGTGATGAGGCGCGAGTTCAGGATGGCCTCAATTTCACAAAATGCAGTTTGCAATTCCTCAAACGTGAACGACGCGTTCCCGACAATTCGACCTAGATGACGCTTGGAGGATTTGACGGCCGCCTCCCAAAGACCGCCAAAATGAGGCGCGTAGGGAGGAATGAATTTCCAGGCAGTTTCCTGGTCGCGTAAAAAATTCGCTATGTCGAGTTGCGTTTGCTCGTCACGTAAAAGGTTAAAGGATTCCTTCAGCTGCCCTTGGGCGCCTACGAATGTTTTTCCGTTGTCAGAATAGATACAGGATGGCTTTCCTCTTCGCGATACGAATCTCTTTAGCGCCGCTATGAATGCGTCCGCTGTGA
>NW_017294109.1:0-619 GCF_001594075.2 Trachymyrmex cornetzi
AAATCAAGCCCTCCGCCTATGCTTCGGCTATCGCACTTCTACCCCCCTCAACGTGATCTACGCGGAAACCGTCGAATTTTCTCTTTCTTTCCGATTTCGTGTTCTTGCCTCCCGATACTTTATGAAAATCTGTTCGGTGCGGGATCACCCAGCTGTGCTTAGGCTTCATGAACTCGGCGATTTAGCTATGCGTAAGAATAGATTGGACTATTTACGTGCCCACTTTCCAGCCGCACTTATCTTTCGACACATCTGGTCTTTTCATCGGGACATCGACTGCTCATTTACCCTACCTAACTTCCGGCACTTTTTTCACTCTACTACTACCTCTTTCTCTTATGCTTTTCTATCCGTACCCTCTCTTGAATCCTTAAAACTTTTCCCTAATCTATGCGCGCAATCTTTATTTGACTACGAATTCTCTCATCTTACGGCCGAATCCACAATATTTTACACAGACGGCTCTAAAGATGTCTGTGAAGTTAGCACCGCCATTTTGAAAAACAAAAAAAATCAAAATTGTGCTAGATTGTGCTAGGCTTGTGCTACGTTGTGCCGTAAACCGCACTTCGATATCTCAAAAAATGAAGCGAAAATTGAAAAAAATCGTTTTTAAGAC
>NW_017294110.1:0-620 GCF_001594075.2 Trachymyrmex cornetzi
GTATTGTTGAAGGATTCTCGTATGAATTTGTAAGCGGGTGTGGAATAAAAAAGTAATGTGCAAGCAAACTTTTTTAGTTCGGTTGAATATTCTGGCGTTATCTTGTTTGTTAAGCATTTCTTGAACATTTCCATAAGGGCAGGTGTAATTTGTTTCTGAAATGTTATGTAAAAAGATAATAAAATAGACTAGGTAACTAATAAATAAGGTTGAGGTATATTTTAAAAAAGACTGATTTTAAAGTAAAAGATATTTAATTAAAATACATTTCCACATACCAAATCATAATATTATACAATTCATATTTATACAATTCACAAGATATACAATTCTTATTATATATAATTCATAAGATATAAAAATCACTTACTTTACTTTGTAATTTACTTTCTAATTTACTTTGTAATTTCAGTAAATAGTTATTATTTGAATGTAATTTACGAAATACGTCGCTATTTATGCATGACCTTCAGGGCCTACCTGTAAAGCTTCTTCTGTTTCATCAGATAAAAGTCCAATACTTTTTAAATGTTTTGTTAATTCTTCCATAGTATTAAATTTCTTCTGCAGTCGATTAACTTTTTGGTGTAAGGTATTTAATTTCTTTTGAGTTTCGTCAT
>NW_017294111.1:0-620 GCF_001594075.2 Trachymyrmex cornetzi
CCTGCCGCTATTTGATATCTCGCGATGGCGTAATCTAATTCGTCGTCGTGTTTTCTCACCTTGGATGGCGCTGGTTGAATAAGGCTCCGCTCGATCTTCTCCATTTCGTCGATTCTCTTCAGCCGGTATTGCATTTCCTCTCTTTCCTTGATTCGCGATAACAGGATACTTCGTAATTCCTGCTCTCGTTCGTACACTTCCTGTTCCGACTGGAATCTTCCCAAATCTTGTTTGGTAACCATTTTACTATTGTCCGTTGACGTGACTTCGGTGTTGTCCGTACGGTGTTTCGACTGTGACTGAACGTGGTCGCGTTGCGCGATCAGTGCCCTATGGTTGGCGCTGCAGTCGCTTGGTCGTCTGGCTATATCGTTGTGCTTTATCTCTGTTGCACGGAATCGAGCTTCGTTTTTAATTTTATGATTGTTAGTGGCATGAATATTAGTGTGAGCCACTCTGTCCGTTGCGATTTTTATTTTCGTCGCTTTATGGTTCAGTTCCGCGTTCCGCTGTTTATTCTTATTAATATATGTCCGCAGATTATTCTCAGGTTGATTCGCTGACTGCCACGCATGATATCTGCGTTGGTTTTGACAATCTTGTTGCGTAATGTGCTTTTT
>NW_017294112.1:0-621 GCF_001594075.2 Trachymyrmex cornetzi
ATAATATATTATTAATATTAATATTTGTCAATAATAATATTTATATGAATAATATATTACTTCAATAATATATATATATATATGCAATAAATGACACTCATTATACATATATACACATATATATATATGTGTGTATATATGTATATATGAGTGTGTTATTTATTGCAGGATGGGGTGCTTATACTTGAGATTGCCAGAATCAGCTGGATATCATCATCTATCATCATAGCCCATGTAACTTTTTCTCTGGAAGGGAAACATAAGAAATGAAAATTTTTATGCATGTATGTATGTACAATATGTACATATACATACGTACGAGGGTCGTTTGAAAAGTTTTAAGCCTCAACATGAAGATGGCATTACTCGTCAAAATCATTCTGGTACTATAATCGTACATGCTTTGAAAGATACCTGTGAAAATTGTAGCCATTGTAGACGCTCAGTTGTTGTTTGACAGTCATTTGTGCTAGTCAATGTCAGTGTTTTTGTAAAAATTGAAAAACATCGAATATCGATGATCGCCATAACAAAAATTTACGAATTGCGGTTCGAATTAATTAACTACCCACTGTATACTCCAGATCTCCAATGACTTTTTCCTGGGCTCAAAATTAGGCT
>NW_017294113.1:0-622 GCF_001594075.2 Trachymyrmex cornetzi
GCGGGACCGCTCGGTTTTACCGTGGCGAGGACCGCGCACTCTCGGAGGGGATGGAGTAGACGCCTTTGTGGGGCGTCCGGTGGGGTGGCCCATCCTTCCGGGCGACTGCTCGCGGGGCGGCCCCCTGGTCTGTGGTTATGCAGACTGGCCCGGTCCGCCCTCGCTGGACGCCAGCAAAGGGGATTTGTTTACCATCGTCCGCCGCCTGGTCGTCCCACTCCCCAGGGAGTGGGTACGGAGCCACGCAGGGCGGATCGTTCCCTGTCGCTCGGTCGGGTGGACCCTCCCGCCGGGGGTGCCTACCGGGGTGGTGCGAGTAGGTGTAGAGGAGTGGGAAGGTTGGAGGCGATCGCCTGGGGATGGCCCTGCTAGGCGAGCCTTCACTCCTCCGGTGTGTGGGTTATACCTGGGAGTTTTTGCTGTTTGTTCCCTGCACCGGAGGAGAGGACGCGCAGCACGTTGGACGAGTGGGTGTCGAACCGGGGGATTTGTCGGCGAGCCCCCTGGCCGTATTACTCGCCGGCAAATGAACAATCATGAAATGATCAAGGACAATGATCAAACACGACAGGGCATCGGAACCCTGTCACGGTTTCCCGGGGGTACTGTCCCTGCCCCCGGG
>NW_017294114.1:0-622 GCF_001594075.2 Trachymyrmex cornetzi
ACCTCTTTGAACGGGTTTAAATTCTCCTTTACCAATTTTTAAGTTTGTAAAAATATCAATAACGGTATTTAAAAAAGTAATATTTTCGTTATATACACTTATATTTTTTCTTCCAAGGGCTAATTTACAATATCTTGATGACATAAGTGAGAACCATTTACAAACAATCCTGACAAACCAGGCGGTAGTAATAAAATCTGGTTTATTATTTTCACTTGCTAATAATTCAAGTGAACTACTCACATCATTTGAAAAAACATGTTTAGCTTTGCTTACTTTCATTTTGTTGAAATTATTACAATGAATATCATCCATCTTTAGTTTAGACGTTAATAAAAGTTCAGATTCACTTTGAATATTTATCAGTTCACAAAAATGTTGCAGTTCTATTTTATCTGAAGGTAAATTATACTTCATTACAATTTCATCAGAAAGAAATATTATTTCATTATTAACTAATGCCTGTTTTAAGTTTTTTAAAATATGTGGCGGTCTGCAATAACATATAAACATCGGTTTCTATCACATGGATGTGTGACATAATTACTTATTTTAGTACATCTTCCCGTACTTATACCCAGCAACTTCCACAACCCCACGTTACCAGGACCCATGTCTGATG
>NW_017294115.1:0-623 GCF_001594075.2 Trachymyrmex cornetzi
CCACGTTCACCTGACCTAACGCCTATGGACTTTTTTGTGTGGGGCTACATACGTGATCAAGTTTATGATTCACTGCCACGCAACAGAAATGACTTAATACAAAAGATACAAACAGCAAGTGAAAAAATAACACCTATAATGTTATCGAAGGTGCGAGAAAACTTAATGCGGAGAATTGCCTTATGTGCAGAAGAAAATGGAGGACATTTTGAACATGTTCTGTAAAAGAAAATATAATATGTTACATTTTACATACATATAAGATATAAATATGTTATATATACTATATATTTAATGTATATTGTATATATTTTATATACAACATAAATTTAATAAATATATTATATGTTATATATTTTATTAATGTATTATATGAATAAAATTATGGACGCTATAGAAATAAAGTTACCGACTCGAGTCTCATTACGTTTTATATAATATTTATATTACTTATAAATATACAATACTGACGTATATTTATTTAATCTTGCCCCTTTCGCCAAACTTGTCAATTCATTCATTTGTAGTACGAAACATTCTACTTTAATAGGCAACAATAGTATAATATATAAAATACATAGAATATATTATATAAATATAATAAATATTATAACGTTTCGTAA
>NW_017294116.1:0-624 GCF_001594075.2 Trachymyrmex cornetzi
GAAGATGAAGATAGCTCCGATGACTCTGAAGAAGATGTACCCGTTTTAAAATGTAAGTTTAAAATCGATTTTGTTAATGTTTTTTATACATTGTGTATTATTAAGAAAATATACATACAGCATAATATTATATTAAATAGGTATGCACAATAGAGATAATTTAGATTATAAAATTAAATATTTCAATAAACGTTTGTGTAATAATTGTATATATGTATATTTTTAAAATGTGTACATTGATATCTCAAAAAAAAATTTTATACTTATTTCACAGCAAGAAATAATACAAAAAAGTTATCCAATAAAGAAAATATTTCTTATGCAAAGTCAAATAAGGATAGTGATGAAGATAATTCTGATGTCAATAAAGATTCAGTTACCTCGATATCAGTGAGACATGGTATTGGTTTTTTCAACTTAATTTTTTGTATTGTAATTTAGAGTAATTAATAGAATGAACAACTTTTGATATCTTTGGTACAGTTGGCTTTTGGTGTGAATAATAATATTTATTTGAATATACATATGTAAATAAAAAATTCTTATTTACCAGAAATAGTTTTTAAAATTTTTTAAGTTAGAATTTCATTCACTTACATATATATATATATATATATATATATA
>NW_017294117.1:0-624 GCF_001594075.2 Trachymyrmex cornetzi
TATTATATCTCAAAAACAAAATTGCATTAATTATAAAACAAATTTAAAGTATATTAAATTCATGAATGCAAGGAAAGCACTTTTTTTATTGTTCATCACTGAAAAATTGAAACATTATCCTGATTAGAGTATAAGATATAAGATAAAAGTTAATCGACGTTAAAAACGATCGATTAGATTAATGAGAGTGTACTTAGAGAGTTACTTCAAGTTACTTCGCGCACTTATTTGGTACTTCGTGTGCAAATGTATGCACGTGCATGCACGTCGTCCGGGGAAAATTTGTGCAATCCGAGCATTCGTACCGAATGCAGGTGACGGTAGCGGTGGCACGCTAGATGAGACGGGGAAACGTTATGCAAGTTTGCAGCACAGAGAAGTCTATTGCGTCAGAGTGGATCGTCAGTTCTACGTGCAGACCGAGAAGTCGCGATGTTTAGGCTTTTTACTTTTTATAATTGGAGAATATACATTTCACGCGCTTGTTATTACCATTGACATTTAAACGCGTCAACCACGTGGAGCAGAGGTCAATTAATTTTTTCCGTAAAGGAGATATAAACATTTTAAGCTTTGCAAATCTTAACTTTTCATAAATTTTTTATTCAATTCAAAATATATTAT
>NW_017294118.1:0-625 GCF_001594075.2 Trachymyrmex cornetzi
GCAAAAATTTGCATATAATAGCGTTTTTTGTGGGCAGTCTTTCGTGCGCACTCAGCGCATTTTAAAGTCGTTGTACACAAATCGATGTAAAGATGTATGTTTAATAAAAGTCTAGAAACGAGTTAAACCGCGAAATCCTCAATACATTTTATTACGCTATTTGATAAAATATAAGCATGAGATATCTCATCAATTGAGATATCTCATTTTTACATTTAGATTAGAGTAGTGTACCACGGCTTTAATGTGCAGTGAGTGTGCACATGTTCTACCAATTAAAAAACGCTATTAAAGTTTATTAGTGCCAAGAAAAAGAAAGTAATGAAAAAGTAACGACTCGTTACATTTTCAGTAACGGTAATGGTAACGAGTTATTTTTATAAGATAACGTTGCCAATTCTGATAAAGATCTTATACTAAGTATTACTTCATAAAGTTATAAAACAAAAAAACATTTAAAAAATTGTAATACTTCTTCATAAGGATGTAGTTTTTGTCAAGAGTTATCACATTATAGATGAAATTAGTATTGAATTAACATATAAATATTGTATTCGTGCTCATAATTGTCACTGTAATTGCACATTGATTTTGAAATGTTTGCAATTTATATAAACTATTTATA
>NW_017294119.1:0-626 GCF_001594075.2 Trachymyrmex cornetzi
AAGAATTGTAATAGTCGCCACTACTACCTGGTGTTCGTGGTATATGCCTTTCAGACAAAGAATAACAGATTATTTCAAATATTTTGTATTTTAATTTTATGTCTTAAATAAAAAGAACTTGTTATTATCGTATAAATGGTACAATTCAATATCCATATATTTTTTATATAGTCATGATTATAAAAATATAAATACAAAAATTGATAAGTAATTAGTAATCAATAATGCATTTTAGTACATAGTATAATTGATAATTAATAACCCAAACAGCACAAGGACATCTTCAGGACTATACTCTGAATATATGAATGTCCTCTAATGTCCCAGGATGTCCTAAGATATATTCAGGATGATCCTGAGGACGTTTTGTGCTGTCTAGGAATATAAAAAATTTATCGAAATAAACGCTCGATAAGAGCTTGTCTCATTGCAAACCCTTCTCCTGGCTGCCAGTGTGGTGGATTTACTGGGACATCATCACATTCATCATATACATCATCTTCATTACCCTCAGGAAGTTCATCACGGAATATTAATGCAAGATTGTGTAGCACAGCACATGCTATTACAATAGATGTAGAGCATAATAATTTTGTGCTGAGTCCTCTTGATAGACAAGGAAATCG
>NW_017294120.1:0-626 GCF_001594075.2 Trachymyrmex cornetzi
AGCGTCGTACGACGAAAATCGGATCAGTGTGAATCCAGCAATAGAAGCAACCAATCAGCGTCATTCTGCGTTATTCCGAATAGAGCTAATTGGTTGCATCTATGACACATTCTCTACTTTCGCAGTCGTTTTCCGCACCGTGTGAATCCACCCTTAGGCCACCGTCCCATGAACGGAAGTTTACAGGAAGTTTGCGGAACGGAACAGCGCTATCAATTACAACTCTGCGGTCATTACTCTGCTTTCTTTTCTGTGATTGTGATTGGTCTCGCTGTTCGGTTCCGCTATAAGTTTCCACTCACACGGGACGGCGGCTTTATGCCTTCCTCACATAGAACGCGATAGCGCTTGCCGCGCAACGGAAGATAGCGCGATATCCAATCAACGTCTCGCTTGCTCGGAAGTAATAGATATATAATTTCCACCGAGCGACAAATCGTTGAACTCAAAGTTCCTACACACTGGACGCGGAAATGTTTTCCGCGCGGCAAAATGAGACGCGGTAAGGGCTGCCGCACACACCTTCCGTAACAGTAATCAGAAGCCGTACCGTAAGTATCAGCTAATCAGAATTAAGAGTTCAAAAGAATTCTCGACTGTGATTGGCTAATTCTTATGGTACGTCT
>NW_017294121.1:0-626 GCF_001594075.2 Trachymyrmex cornetzi
GCATACACTACCATTTCTTATTAATGGTATATTTTGATCCCTAGCTGACTTTATATAATCCCATTCCGGGCACTTATCTAAATATGACGGTTTACGTCGTTTATTTGTAGCACAAGTTTGTGTCTTTGGCGACTCACGAACAAGGCCTCGCCAATTTTCGCTAATGTTACAATTTAATTGATCCTCATTATCAGTGAAATTATCAGTTGTTATATTATCCTTATTTTCTTTTTGAGCGTTAACATCTAATATATCAGAACTAATTACACTACCAGGAGAAGAATTAATTGTACCAGGAGAAGAAATAATTGTACCAGAAGAACAGATATTTACAATATCATTTGCTTGTGTTTCCACAGAGCTTGCGGAAGAATAATCATGCAGTGTATGATTTTGTTGCTCACAAGACTGTTTACACGGTTCAGTTAAAATATCTTTTTCACAAGATGTTAATTTCGTTTTACTATCAAGATAGTCGAGATGCTCATGCACAAATTTATCAGCTTTCATTGGCAATTGACCTTTAAATGCGCGATTTTTCAAATCAGCAAATGCCACCTCCACAGAAGAAGAAGTCGCAATTTCTTCGCCCATATTGAAATGCGATCGCATTACACCACTCCATA
>NW_017294122.1:0-626 GCF_001594075.2 Trachymyrmex cornetzi
CACTGCGTGTATCTGGAGCAATCAGAAGGGCCTTTCCCCGCTGGTTCCATTCTGGGTGAGAGGCTACCGGAAGAGGATGTACGGGTTGTGGAGACGGCTGAAAATCCGCATCAGCAAGATGTACCGGTTCTTCCAGGTGCTCAACGGAGAAAATTGTACTTCAATCCCGCGTACTTCGATCGACAGCTATTGCTGGTGAGTTACTTAACGGGGCAACGCGACGGGGAAGGTGGGGAAAAATGTTGCTTATTTCCCATTCGCGCTAGTCATCCGTGCGTTTTCGAAGTCTGGAATGCTTTTAATGGACGTACCCTCGACGTCTGTTCGATTCGTCTACGTTCTTACACACTCGACCAGCGACAAGATAATTTGAAAACAGCCCGGCGTTTTTCTAGGCCCCACCTCCGGCTGCCATCGAATTCCTGCTCAAAATTCGAGAAGTCATCTCCATCGCCAAGCACAAGATGGCTGCAAAAAGATTTGTTCCTACTCTCAATGGTGAGTATACGTCTGTGTTCTTCAAATAGAGATTATTTGAAATAAGACAAAAGGAGCCTTATGATTCAAATAATATGTACAAGATATAATGTTTGTAATTCAAAAGATATAGAATATATTGGATTAGG
>NW_017294123.1:0-627 GCF_001594075.2 Trachymyrmex cornetzi
AGTTCTTCGCGAATTTCCGGTGCAGTTCGAGTTCGGTTTCGTTTACTCTGCACACAAATAAATTTGTCTTCACTTTTTGAAGTTTTTCTAGGCCTTCCGGAACGATGACGACTCGTATTAATCCCAGTTTCTTGTTTCCGCTTCAACGCGTTCATGACTGCGGTTTGAGACACTTTTGTTTTTTTAGCGATTTGGCGCGTTGAATACCCTTCGTTGCATAATGCCACGATAACAGCTCGAGTTTCAACACTCAAGTCTGCTTTACGACCCATTTTTCTAGAAATGCAACACAAATTTTGAAATTTATTTGACGAGTACTCAAAAACAGAACGCGTATATAATATATCCCTTATCGCTTATATATTATTACATATTATTACATATAGCAATTGTAAAATTGTTCAACATACTTGCCAATGCGTAAAAGTTGGCGTGGAATCCTCTTTTGGCAGATTTTAAATACTATAGGCGACTTTACTACAAATCACTTGTTGGCACGGTATTTCTAAACTGACATAAACTGCGAGCGCAAGAAAAACATTGTCATTTATTGTGGCCAAATGACATTGCTTATATTTTAGGACATTGGAAACGACCGAACATCAATAAACAAAAATATTTTATTCT
>NW_017294124.1:0-628 GCF_001594075.2 Trachymyrmex cornetzi
ATAAACATAAAATACCTCTATAATTAAATCTTTTCTATAAAATCCTGATATAAAAGGAAATCCACCTAATGCAAAATTTGAAATTATTAATCTTATTATTACATAAGGAATTCTTTCATTTAAATTTCCTAATAACCGAATATCTTGTGTATTTTTTATTATATGAATAACTCTACCAGCCCCTATAAATATTATTGATTTAAAAATAGCATGAACTAATAAATGATAATAAGATAATAATCTATAACCTAATCTTAAAATTATTATTATCATTCCTAATTGACTTAATGTTGATAAAGCAATAATTTTTTTAAAATCATTCTCAAAATTTGCTATAATTCCTGATATAAATATTGTTAAAATAGACAAAAATCCTAAAATCAAACTAATATTCGTAGTTATTAAAAATTCATTAAAACGAATCATTAAATAAACACCTGCAGTTACTAATGTCGATGAATGAACTAAGGCAGATACAGGTGTTGGAGCTGCTATCGCTATGGGTAATCACACAGAAAAGGGAATCTGAGCCCTTTTTGTAACAGCAGCTAATATTAATATAAATATAATCTTTCTATCTACTCTATCTTTGAATAATCTTAAATCCCATCTACCTATTATTATTATT
>NW_017294125.1:0-628 GCF_001594075.2 Trachymyrmex cornetzi
TGCGAAGCCCCTAACGATTAATATCTCGGTTCGCGGGGCAGAGTGGCGCTTTTTTCTGCCAGAGTCTTTCGTTTTATGCAAAAACGCGCCGAATCAGTATAATTTTATCGATTTTTGAGGGGCCTAAACTTTACCTTTACCAAAATGTACAAGCTATAATTGATGTTTTTCACATTAATTGCATTGATATATGAACCTAATACTTAACCAGTTAAAGATTTGTCAGTCATCTTATTTTTATAATAAATAAAACAATATTAGAGCCAGAAAACGTACACAAACGCTGAAACAAATTAGATACAAAATTATACGATATTCCATCTCTTTTTAGCATGTTAAAGATATCAATAATATATTTAGTAGATGTTTCTTTATAAATGTAAGCCTATCGTGAATTAGTATCAGTCGATTAAAAACTCGATAATCTAATAATTTAATCCAATAACTTAGAAAATTAATAAAAGTATTTTCGTTATTAAATGTAATTGTTTAATATTCATATAACGAAATAAAATTGCAATAGACCAGGGCTGCTTATGTCATAAAAAAGTGACAGAATTAGAACCAGAGAATGGAAGTAATTCGTTACTTGTAACGAAGTTACAGTTACAAGTTACTTTTTTGGTAA
>NW_017294126.1:0-628 GCF_001594075.2 Trachymyrmex cornetzi
TATATTAACAATTATAAACTATTAAAATTTCTTAATTATTTGTATTTGCTTTATCTGATATGAAAGTTTTCTAATAAATATTTCACAATCTAACACGGTTTTATGATTATATTAACTATATATATGTATATACAATTGTAATTACAACAAAATGGTTTCATAATTGTTTCATTTACTTATTAATCATTCAAAAAATATTATGAAGAGAATAACACAGTACAACACACATTCCCTCTCGTGAAAAAATCAAAGAGATTCTGAAAATAGATTTAAAAAAAAATACCCGTGTCACGGTATTTTACCAGTTCAAGTTAACGTTTTTTATCCAGCCATTTATTGTATTTGCTTCATATTGGCTTTTTACAATTGTTTTAAATTATATAGTAATTTTTTAAAATAAATATAATTGACATTTTTGCATGTGAAATTATGCGATGAGTCCGAATGCAAAAAAAACAATTGAAAATGATTTTTTTCCATATATTTTCAAATTTTTGTAGAATAATAATAATACAATTAAAACCATTTGTATAATTCCGGTTTTGTATCAGAAAACAATAGACCAACAGTATTCACCAAGCATGTGTCTGATGTCTTTTCCTTTGAAGCGTTTCTCAATGATCGCAAT
>NW_017294127.1:0-629 GCF_001594075.2 Trachymyrmex cornetzi
GCAGTAAGTGAATTGACCAATCACAGCAGAGACCGTAAGGCCAGTAGCGAATCCAATGTTACGGTTTCCTTACTGATTACGTCTTACGGACTTAAGTTTTTCTATGTGCTCCCGGCTTAAGCAAAAACGTATCGTGTGCGGCAGGCTTTACACTGAATAGTGCAAGTTCAAAAGAACATGCCAAGATTTTCAGTGCTAAAGCTGGGTATCAATCATTAAACTTTATCCTTAGGATGGAAAGTGAAAAGTGAAAAATTTTTCCATTAACTTCAATGGTTAAAATTTTCACTTTTCACTTGTCATCCTAGGAAAAAAGTTTCATGATTCTGAAGTGCCATTTCGAGTTGTAAGATTGTAAGGACTTGACTAGACTGCTGGAAAAACGCAGAAAAATAACTTCGACATCTCATGTTCATAACTTTAAGTAACGATTTTTTAATCTATGTAATTAAATAATATTTAAGATATCAAGAATATCATGTACATACTTATCAATAATTGTACACATTTGCATATGTTGCGTTTTCAGTTCAGCCGCGCAGATTTACTTGTCCCTACTGTATATCCTTAAGGCCATTCTACATTGGTCGTATCGTAGTGTCGGAAGCGTCGTAAGCATCATACGACTT
>NW_017294128.1:0-629 GCF_001594075.2 Trachymyrmex cornetzi
GCGGAAAAACCATGGCTCAAAAACCGCGGGCGAGACGGTCTTCTTAACAAAAAAACGAACTCTACTGCCGCCGACAATTCTGCCGAAGGTTGCCTCCTGATGTTGTTATCGAAAGCCGCTGTCGTCAAAACTTTTATCCCAGGATTGTCAGCTTATCCTGAAACTGATAAATACAATAACGCGAAGCAACTCAACATTAAAAAAAAAAATAGTCTAATCTTATCTTCTGATACTGCGGCTCCGAAATTTCTTTATTAAACCAAGTCCGACTAATCTATGTTTTCCGCCCCCGTCCGGCCAGGGCACTCAGTACGGAAATGGCCTTCCTTGCCACATTCCCAACATTCTCTTTTATTTCCGGTTTTTACTCCACTTTTTTTATCAATTTCATCTAATTCGTCTTTCCCTTCGTTAAAATTTTTCTTTTTTCTGTTCTCTAAATAAAAATTATTCTCCTTCTTATTTCCGAAACAAGTTTCTTGAATTAATTGAACTGCTTTAGCTCTTTCTATGGCTATCCTGAGAGATGTAACCCCTTCCATCTGCAGTGCCCTTTTTACAAAACTGTCAGACAGGGAGGAAACAAACTGCGCGCAAGCGATTTTATCGCGCATCAAATCAGGGCATTC
>NW_017294129.1:0-630 GCF_001594075.2 Trachymyrmex cornetzi
CGAGGTACAATAAGTGGTATGGATTGTAAAGGGGGAGGCGGTGCCGGCTTATTTAGGAAAAGGTTAGGGTGAGGGAAGATGGAGAAGGCTAGCGAGATTTAGGTTAAAAAATGAGATGAGGGAAGGGAGATATTGGGAGGGAGAGGAGAAAAGGAAATGTAGGTTATGTGGGAGTGGGGTGAAATCTTGGGAGCATGTGTGGGAGGAATATAGGAGTTGGAGGGTAGGTGATGAAGGGAGTTGGCAGGAGGTGGTAGGGAGAATACTGGGGAAAGAAGGAGAGGGAGAGGGGTGGATGAGGGAGGTTCAGGAGGAAAGGAGCAAAGTGGAGGGGCAGCGGGAATAAGGGAGGCAGAGAATGGGAGAGGGAGAGGGGAAGAGCGAGAGGGGGGAGGGGTGGGAAGAGAGAGAGGAAGAGAGAGAGTGAGTGATAGAGAGAGAGAATGAGGAGAGAGGCAGGCTCTGAGGGGAAAAATGAAAGTGTAGATTGAGAAATAAAATAATTAAAAATAGAGAAATTTCAAGATTATTGTGATCTACTTTTTTAAATACTGTAATATATTTTGGACAATCTTGATTGCACAATTATACAGGGTATGCACCGGTAGCGGGGGTCCAGGCGCGTGGAGA
>NW_017294130.1:0-631 GCF_001594075.2 Trachymyrmex cornetzi
TACTATGTCTATACTATTGTATAGACTCACTCATGATTCAATTTGTAGCCGTTGTCTTGAAGAAAGATAATACTACAGTGTCCGAAATAGAAGCGTGCATACAAGAATGGTTGAGAAGATCCGGCGACAGAATGAGATCGTTAATGTTAAAAAAATAAACCGTTATCTTCATTTTTGTAGAATTGTTACAATATACAGGGTGTTTGAAAATTATCGTGACGCTTGCCACGAGCAGGTAGAACGGACCGAACTGAATCGAAAATTCTTATACCATTTTGTAGTCCGTTCTACCTGCTCGTGACAGGCGTCACGATAATTTTCAAACACCCTGTATATGGTCTTATGAATTTTATTAACACATATAGGTTAATGAAATTAATTTTATATAAACAATAATATTAAGGTTTTATATATGTATTAATATATATATGTTTGTATTAATATATGTTTGTGATTTTAAGTTTTAAAGTTAAAAATTTAGAACTGTATAGATTAATAGATATAATTATAATTACTGGATTGAACTCAAATATATAGTAGTTGTGTATACATATATTTAATGTTTTATTATATTATATCACATATTATTATAATTTCACTTCATCTTATACTTAATTATTACTAAAATCTG
>NW_017294131.1:0-631 GCF_001594075.2 Trachymyrmex cornetzi
CCGCATTTTTTGCATACATCAGTATTGCGTTTGCTTTTAACTATTAACATATTTACAGATATTTGTAAACCAGTGTAGAGACTTTGTTGAAGAATAGGCTTGGAATTTATTTCTGCTACTGAAATATTTTTTCTTTCTTCATGACAACACTCAAGGCAGATGCTTTTTTCCTCGTAGCTTGGTGCTCCAGTCAACAACTTTGTGAGTAAATTTGTGACATTACATGCACAATTAACAACATTGTCTTTTTTATCGAAAAGTGTTAATAAATAGGAAGTTCTTTCAAGATAAAATACGTTATTAGGACCATTAGTAACATCATTTACTAATATTTGAAAAAATATGAGATCATTATAATTTTCATCTATAATTTTTTTATAGGTAGCAGAATCCGCATATGCCGTTGCCAATAATTCTGTTATTGCATCAAAGGGACACGTTGAGAGCACTTGTATTTTTGTCGTCCCAATTTTAATTGGTGGTAGCAATGAGCCGTTTCGTATGCAAGCGTCTTTTTTCGCACGTAAAGGACGATTATGAATTAAGGTAATATTAGGACAAGCTGTTAAATACTTTCCTCTCTTTTTTTTAGCACTCTGTATGTTCTCTTCTTTCTTCTTTACTGGATTCT
>NW_017294132.1:0-631 GCF_001594075.2 Trachymyrmex cornetzi
TGTCTAAAAATTTAGCTAGACACAGATCTGAAAATAATTTTGTTGGGTTATCAAAATAATTATATAGGACGCTCAAACTGGTTGTTAGAATGTCAAAACTTTTTGCAGTATCATTCATCGAGCTTGAGTGTCCTACATATTTATTTGGTGTCCAATAAAATTATTTTCAGACTACATCTATTTAAACTTTTAGGTAATTAAAAAATTTATTTTTTGTAGCTCTAAATAGATTGAGACGATTTTAATTATTAATTAGTTGAAAAATATAAAACTATAATTTAAATTTAAAGTTCCATTTATTTCAACAAATTTATTTCGAGGAAAGAGAAAGAGAAAAATTATTAATAAAGATAAAGATTGAAAGATACATATTAAATTATTTTAAATACGATTCCACGGTATAATAATAACGACCAATGGAAAATATAAAAAATTAAAATATCCTTTAGGCTTTAGGTTCACCGAAATCAAACAAAAGACGAGACTGCACCCGAGAGTAAAAACTCTCGAATAAAAAACAATAGTAAACGTCGGTGATAAGCTCGTAAAAATGTATTTACGTGGATTACGTGAATTCCAACCAAGAAGCGAAGTTTTTACTCTCGGGTGCAGACGGCGAGGTCGCACTGGA
>NW_017294133.1:0-632 GCF_001594075.2 Trachymyrmex cornetzi
GTGAGCGTGAATTTACGACATAATCGACATTCCATCAATCATAACCAACCGATCGACCAATCGACTGATCGAACTGATCGCCTTTACAATTTCTCACGCTATATACCTTGCAGATTGATGTGGTCTCGCCGACCTTACAATAATTCACGGGCGCCAGACCAGGCAAGTAGAACGCCACAACGCCGTGGAACGCGCACAGCGTGTAGAAAATCGCCGTCGCCGTTCTCATCGCCGTCGCCGTCACAATCACCGGGTCTCTTTATAAACGTTTATCGTACCGCTTGTGTTTCTTTCGTGAAACGTATTCTCCTACATGAAAGCACCCGATCGCATCATACGCCACGCTTCGCGGGTTTCTTTTTATCTCTCGCTGCGTGGAATACCGCGAAACGTTGTCGCGAGTCAAACTCGTATCACATCTCGAGGGCTGCCATGACACGTCATGAAGTGCGCGACTATGCGCGGCCGCGAAGACGAGTACTTATCGGAATATCTTGGTGACTATTGGTGACTAATAATCACCGTCCCTCTCTGCGTTCCCTGCCCTGTCCTGCGAGACATGGTGGAAGGATAACACGAAGTTTGTTCGCGTCGCATGCTCCAACATGCTTCTACTTCCTCCAACCGTAGCT
>NW_017294134.1:0-632 GCF_001594075.2 Trachymyrmex cornetzi
ATATATTTCAGTGAATTCTTCTGGCAACAGTATTTGTTTATTAGCGATGATAGCAGCTCTAAGATTTTTCAAAAGATGTGGCCCATCAGCGAAAAAAAATAATTTGCGATTACAATCAATTGGATGAGGTATAGAATTGTGTATTGATGAATCTCTATGTACACCAATATTGGAGAAAGCTTTCCACATAGCTTGGTTCATACTCCCCATATCAGAGGTAACGCTATGCACCCTAAGACCTATATTTTCAGCTCTTGCAATGATTTCTTCGATAATAATTTTTAAACGCCTACCATCAAATCCATCGGGTGTAAATTCATAAGCTACAACCTGTTTCCATCGACAAAATATTCCACCAAGCATAAATACTAAACCATGTGTTGCATCCACTGTTTTGTACCTTAAAAACAATTTATACAAGCAAATTGGATAAATAAGTCAATTAAAATTTATACCTTTCATATTCATCACTCTGATGAAAATTTTTCTCAGAATTTTCCATATAAGTTAATTATGAAATATTATAAGATTTCTAAGATTTTTACAAAATTATGTTACCATGACTGTTGGGAATAGTAGAACTTCCTATAATTAAATTTGTACTAGGATCCATTTGTTTGCCAGGTGTGATA
>NW_017294135.1:0-633 GCF_001594075.2 Trachymyrmex cornetzi
ATTATCTAAGCGAGAATGAGAAATAGGTGGAAATTGAAACGCCCATTCTCGAAGATCATTTATAGTACTACTTATTTGCTCACGTGAATCTACTGATGAATCTGATGACATTGAAGAAATATTTGTAGGTTCATCTTCTGGTACATCCAAAATATTGTCTTCTATAGTGGCATTATCATCAGAAATATCTGTTTCATTTTGCAAATAAAGATTGTTTTGTACATTAATTGGTGAATGTATATTTTGTTCTTGATAATTATCTATTTCAAACAATCCCCAATTTTCAAAATTAGAAATATTTGCTTCAGATGGCACGCAACTTGATGGCACTACTACACTATTATTTATGCAATTTTCTACGGAAGGATTTTTGTTTTGATTGCTTTTCCGAAGTGCGCGGTATTTTTGCACTCTTAAACGTGTTAATGCACGTTTTCTTGCCAATTTTCTATCAAAAAAGTCCATGTCGTAGCTTTAACACAATATTTATATACTACTATTTTAGTTAAAAATATATATACTATATAAATTCGAATTTCGTAATCTTGAAGATAAATAATTAATCATTAATAAATAAATCGTAAATGTAACCTGAACTGTCACAAATTATTTGAATAAATGATGCGCGGATAA
>NW_017294136.1:0-634 GCF_001594075.2 Trachymyrmex cornetzi
TTACCGCAAATAACGGTAACGGTAACGCGTTACTTTTAAAAAGTAACTTTCCCAACTCTGCTTGGACTCTCACAATACTTCAACTGTTATCAAACATCACAGGCTTGAAAATGTAGATAGTATTCCACAGAAAGATGTAATTCCACATAAAGATGTAATTGAGTTGAACAATATTAATGTATGTACCGATGTTCAAGTAACTAACACTAAGCAGCATTCTTTAAATTTCACACAATCTGATTTTATTACTTCAATCACAAACAATGCACTTACGTTTTTGGGTAAATTATATAGCGTTGATAGTATATCCCGTCAAAATGTCCAGTTTATTGTGGAAAATCAGATTGAAATGCTACGTAGTGGTGGCTACTTGGATATACTTGAAAATAAAGTAATTGATATGGTTCAAAATCCAGCCCAAAAGGATACAACTCTTCAAGAAGTGCGGCACTTGTTTTATAGTTTAAAAAACATGTACTCTGGGCTCGAAACAGAATATTGCAGATTTAAAAGTTTTATAGAATGTAGTGCTTACATTAAACCTGAAGCTTTTATTGTAGGTCATTCTTTAAATTCAAAACATTTACATGGATCTGTGTCCATGGAGTCAACTGATCTTTATGGTCAATTTATT
>NW_017294137.1:0-634 GCF_001594075.2 Trachymyrmex cornetzi
CGAATACAAAAAATAAATAAATATTTGTTACACTTGCAAATTAGCGTTCATAGCAAATTTTTTCTCTCCATTATAGTACTTTTTTTTTTCAATAAAGTTGATAGTATATCAAATTGTGGTACAATTATGACGGACTTCTGTAGTAATAGATTAAAACAAAAGTTAAAGTAACAATTGTTATAAAAATGGAAGTTTACGCAGTTATGAACGATCTACGCACACGCTTGAATAGAAAATCCGTTATACTGACCGTATGTTGATGCAACTCCCTGTACATTCGACAGAATAAAGTAAAGTATTTGATAAAAAAAGTATAATAGGTGCAAGCTTACACATTACGGATATTTGCATATAATTATTTGCATTATTTGAGTTTTTGGTAAAAGTTCCGATTAGGGGACCCTCCCCCCCAATGACTTTGATCTTGATATATATTGTCAAGGTCATGACCTTGAGTAACCTCCAACAGGTTTTACGTCGCTCACCCTTCTCGTTAAAAAGTTATTAATAATCAAAGTTTTACTATATATCGCATAAATTCTCTACTTTAAAATAAATACACACACATATGCATACACACACACACACGGGGGGGGGGAGGGAAATGAACAGTGCTAGTGTTGTCGATGGGACG
>NW_017294138.1:0-634 GCF_001594075.2 Trachymyrmex cornetzi
AGAGAGAGAGAGAGAGAGAGAGAGAGAGAGAGAGAGAGAGAGAGAGCCTAGATCAAAGCGGTTTTACGACACTGGCAGACGGTGCGATATTACTCCGCAGCGCTTTCTACGTATCGGGAAAGCTCCTGAGCTTCCTCCTCCCTGTTACCTTCTCTTCCTTTCTAATTATGTTTCGCTCCTCTTCACCCACGTCCTTAATATATTATCGTTTCATATGTGACGCTTGTGCGCTCTGATCTTTTTTTCCGGAATCTGTGAATTTTTTAATTCGCATGTCTGAACTTTTGAGATTCTCTAAAAAGCAGTTCTTCTTTCAGGAACGTTTCCTTTGTGATAAGTTGGCCGACGCGCGCGAAAAGTAATTTACTCAGACTCGAATTTTTCTTAGAAAAAAGGAAACACCGTGGATACATATATTATGGCTGATTTAAAAAAGTTTTGCAAACAGAATTACGGAGATAAAGTTGTAATTATAACTATAAATATATAAAAGAGTTTCTATAAAAATTCTAACTCTAAAATTGTAATTCTAATTCTTCCAAAAAAGGCTCACTATCATGTACATTCATTAAATCTGTTTCTATGTTGTATTTCACATGTTCAATTAGCTTCCTTTTCGGAACACGTTGTCATG
>NW_017294139.1:0-634 GCF_001594075.2 Trachymyrmex cornetzi
GCCATTATAGACGTTATTAGAAAAAAAAGTAACTTTTTATATAATACTTCCTCGCAGTTTAATACAGGAGAATTGATAGTATCTCGTAGGCCTTCGGAAGCTAACAAATCTGCATCAGATTTTATTGCTTGCCCAAAGTGTAAGGGCTATTATACAAAAAATAACGTAAGACATCACTTTCAAAACTGTAACGGAAGCAGTATCGGTAGACGCGTTATGATACTTGGTAGAAAAATACAATCACGAATACACAATAAAGCCAGTGATATGGTTAGGAAAGTAATCTTTCCAGTTTTAAGAGATGACAGTGTGTGTAAAATTATAAGATATGATGAGTTAGTGATACTTCGTGCAAATAAATTATGTAGAAAATTTAGAAATCAACGTCATCATGATATGATAAGAGCAGAATTAAGACTGTTAGGTCGTTTCTTAATTTCTATTAGAAGATTTAATTCAAATATCACTGATTTTACCTCCATATATAAACCACACCATTATGACTCATGCATTTTAGCTGCTAAAGATGTGGCACAATTTGATTCTGATACTAATAAGTTTAAAACACCGTCTATCGCTACACGAATTGGTACTCTCTTAAAAAAATTAGGAAACTTACTACAAACTGAATATA
>NW_017294140.1:0-635 GCF_001594075.2 Trachymyrmex cornetzi
TTGCAGTTTCAGCTATCGGAAATATGGTCCCACCATTTTTTATATTTCCAAGAGTCAATTACAAAGATCATTTTATACAAGGAGGACCTCTTGGATCTGAAGGTGATGCCAATCCATTAGGTTGGATGAAAGAAGAACATTTTATAAAATATTGTAAACATTTTGTTCGTCACGTTAGACCATCTAAAGAGAGGCCTGTTCTTCTTTTACTTGACAACCATGAATCTCACCTTTCTATTGAGGCGCTTGATTATTTGAAACAGAATGGAGTCACAGTTTTGTCGTTCCCTCCTCATTGCAGTCATAAGTTGCAACCGCTAGATAGATCTGTGTATGGACCTTTGAAAAAATACGTTAATACAGCATGTGACAACTGGCTAGCTAGTAATCCAGGAAAAACTTTATCTATTTATCACATTCCAGAAATAGTAAAAACTGCATTGCCATTGGCGACAACTTTAACAAATATTCAGGCAGGTTTCCGCGTTTCAGGAATATCTCCTCTAAATGAAAATATATTTCCTGAAAATGAATTCTTAGGATCTTATGTAACCGACAGAGAAGATATTTCTACTATTATCAACGCCGAGAACGATGAACTTCTTTCTGTCCAGGAAAATATCGATCTTTCAGCT
>NW_017294141.1:0-636 GCF_001594075.2 Trachymyrmex cornetzi
GTCTGGCATCAACTTGAATGATATCGATACTACAGACTGTGATAATAGTCTTAATAGTCTGCAGGTTCGTAATAATGAAATCATAATTACACGCGTGGTTTTTAAATTTAACAAAGAAAAAAACATCACGATAAAATAAATTTTTTTTTATCCTCGACAGATGTTGGCTCAAAGATTAGACGAAAAGGACCCGGCAAAAATCGCGCAGTGGGACTCGGAAACTCTGCCCGGACCGGTCGTGAGTGGCAGTGAGACTTCGTCAGATGAGGGTGAGCCTATACCGCAGCACGCACTTCATGCAACATACGTGAAAGCGACAACGGACGCAGACATCTCTCGACCATATCACATGTCAATCGTCCCCGAGAAACCGAAAGCTATTAACGACGTTCGCCTCCGCAGTCCTCAGTTCAATCAGCATAGACGTGATTACTCCGTTAAAGAGCAGCGACCAATTTCGGCGGTCGTTCCGGAAGACGCAAGACTGGAGGACAGTTTACAATCGTACAAGTGCCAAGTTTGCCCCGTATCTATGCGTACTGTAAATGAGTTACAGGTACACTGTTTTGTTGAACATAATATTGAGACGGATTCTAGTACAAATATTCATGGAGATAGAAGTGCGGGTAAATGTAG
>NW_017294142.1:0-637 GCF_001594075.2 Trachymyrmex cornetzi
GCTCAGTCAGAGCATTATACATACGCAACACATATACTTTGTGCATGGCAAGGTATATCAAGAAGGCTATTCATGCAGTACATGAGATCTTTGATCTGGAAGCAGTTCAAATTCTATACGTCACAATCGGCAGAGGTTATGAGAAGGCAGTGTGACAACATTGAGGTTATCAGGCATCCGTCGAGCTGATTTGTATCAAGACAACGCTATAGACGGCATCCACAGGATAGGTTAAGGGATATTCGCCAAGGGGATATTCGCCAAAGGGATCTTCACCAAAGGGATCTTCGCCAACCAATCGCCACTCATTGGAGCTTCATAACAAGCATTGAGGAAAACAGAACGGTGACACTATCGCCAACCATTGTATTTCTAAAGTGAATCACCTTTGTTTTTAGTATTACACCAATCGTATGTATGGTTTTCATTATCTTTAAGTCATTGTGTAATAGTTTGTCAGTATTCAATTATTGTTTTTATATCAAACATCACAATAATGGATGTAAATTCGTTAAAGGCCAAGCGAAGGTCAATTAAGGCTTCGTGCACGCGCATAAGAACATATGTTGATTCGATTCAGGCTGTTGATCAAGGAATTTATATTCAATTACAGCTTAGAAAAGACAAATTATCATCT
>NW_017294143.1:0-637 GCF_001594075.2 Trachymyrmex cornetzi
CCTGCGATCACTAATAAACAAAATTCATCTCAACAAATTATTTACAAGGAGACGTGACAGAATGAACCGCGACTCTTCGTCTAGTCATGATCCCCCAGGAAACTCAATCGAGGGTGATCTCGACACGACTACTGCGTACGGCGAGAACGAGTCAACAAATCTTGCCGCGACCACCAGGAAAATACAGGAGCTGACATGAAGGTCAGAAGCCTTGGAACGAATAGTGCAAGAATACGTGATGCGTCTTAAGTACAGGCACTAGCTCGTTAGAGAAATAATCTAGTAATTTACCAGGACAAAACCCTGATCCGCTGTCTTTCGCTACACCGGGCAGAAGTAACACACTTCCCCTAGTATCGCCTGGCGCTCCCGTATATCCAAAAGCCCACGTCCGCGACGCCCTTGAGCTCGTTCCGAAATATGGCCATAACGTTTCAGTATGGCAATTCGATAGGGCTTGCAAGCGTGTGCGCGACTCCATCCCGTACGTCGACGAAGCGCATCTGGTAAATTTGATGAGAAATAAACTTACCGGTTACGTGTACCTAGCTGTAGAGGACGAAGTACATTACAGAGTTGAGAAATTTTTAGACTCGCTCAAGAAAACTTTTGGAACAGGGAGGAGTTCCAACTATTA
>NW_017294144.1:0-637 GCF_001594075.2 Trachymyrmex cornetzi
TTAATTATTTGTTTAACTGTATATATTAATTAATATGTGTTATTTTAAAATAAACGTTGCTCGTTATCTGTGAAATAAAATAAAAATTCTTAATATTAGAATAAAGAACGATGAAAAAAGATTTTAGATAACATTAAATAATTTGCGTGCTTGAACAATTTAATATTGTACTTATTTTGCGAATTACTGGAGTTAATTTTGTGAATTTAGTTTAACAATTATTATCTTGTAACTATGATTTATTACTATTTATTCGTATGTACTTAATTTATCCGCACTTTACGATATAAAATTCAGCCACAGAAATTTTGGGTAAGTACTTTGAGAAAATAAAATGTAAATAATTTAAGATAGCCTGGCTTTAAGCCAAATTTTACGAATCACCTTTGGCATGAAAGTTTTCGGAGGGCTTACTACTATTGATTTTATTTTTTGAAAGAATCCTTTTCTTAACTCTTATATTCTACCGATGAATATAACTATGTACTTAGTAAAATATTGTATTAATTTATGTTCACATTTATTCAGTAATTATTTAATATAAAACTTGAATCGTACAGTTTGATCAGCTTACTCATATTTCACTTTTGAATGATATTAGAGATTCGAATCTATTCTAAAACTTTCGGTCCCCCCC
>NW_017294145.1:0-638 GCF_001594075.2 Trachymyrmex cornetzi
GATCGACGACTTCGTATTGGAAGCTGTATGGCTGCGGCTATAAAATAATATATAAATTATCATCGTGTATATGGCAAACAGAAAGGCGATGAGAACCAAGAATATTTGATTTATTATTATATATAAAAAAATATTAAATAATTAATTATCGAAATTTTCAAGCATATCACTGAATATTTTTGAGCACTAAATATTTTGTTTAAGATTATGTTATTCTGCAAAGTTAGCATTTATCTTTCTAAATTTCAAACATGTACAATACATGACAATCTGCAACGTTGATAGTAATACGATAATATAAAACTTGAAGTATGTTGGCAGTATTTTTTTAAAAGGTAAATTATTAATGACATACAATAAAAGGCATTAAACCACAATGCTAGTTTTATCATCAACGAAAATAATGTATTCTCAAAAAATTATAATAAAGACGTTTCGGTCTTAAATCAGACCATCTGCAGTTAAAATTCACATACGAGTATTAATGACTTTGTCCAGCAGAAAAAACAGCTTTATAAAATTAAATAACTTAATCATATTAAAGAATTATAACAATTGCAAAGTTGCTTTTTCTGCTGAGAATTGCAATTGCAGATACATGGAAAACAATTTTACCCTTCCGCCGTCACGTCCGCCGT